>NW_015549598.1:1055593-1076779 GCF_001515605.1 Sinocyclocheilus anshuiensis | reverse complement strand
ATTACTGAAATAAATGAACTTTTCCACGACATTCTAATTTATTGAGATGCACCTGTATATATATATATATATATATTAAGGATAAATTCAATGCATTAAATGTAGAGTTTTCTGATTTTGGCTCAAGTAGACTAATATTTGTGGGGTTTAATAAGCCTCACTGTGGGGGAAATGGAGTTCATTAAAAGTTAATAGCGTCCACGTAAAGCATTCACACACTCTTAAGGAGCCTGTCTCTGGAAACAAACTCTTCCTTATTAGAAACAGGTTTGCATCCAGCAGTGTCCCCTCACTATACAGCTACAGGACTCAGGGGAATAAGACACGGTTTTAGCGGATCACGCTGAGGAGATTTCAGAAACCCTTTAGGATCCTCCAGAAAAAGAGCTACTCCTTAAAATACCACAGTAACAATCAGGAAAAATTAAAATTAAATATTCAACTGCAATCATGAGCCTCATTTGCTCAACGGGAAATGTTTACATTTTAAGGGGGAAAAAATGAACACTAAAAAAGATGAATTCTGTAGAGTATAAAATTGGTGATAGTGTCGTATTTCACATATCACAAAGACTCACAACACTGTAATGTTACTGCCACATACAGATGAGTCAAAAAGTCTGAAACCACATAGAAAATATAAGATTTTCTTCATATAAATGTAAAAAAAAATGACATATGAAAAAACAATGAAGATTTAATGAAGAAACGTTTCAGATTGTGCTCTATTTCAAAGGTTACTAATCATAAATGCAACACAGAAGCATTTTGGCTGGAGGAGACTTTTGGACCCCAATGTACAAGCAACAAGGCCTTATATTGTGAAACAGATTGTGTTTCCAGGTTCATGATCCCTGTAGAATCACATCTGAGAGCTCATCCTGCCACAAGTGCAGCTCAGGATACAAATACCTGCTTCTGAGACGTACAATTAAAAAGCTGTCTGGCAAAAAGGAAGCAAATGTTAGGTGAGGTACACTGCGATTGAGGCAACAGAACGGAGCGGAAGTCTTTATAAAACACTTCAAAACCAGCTGCCACATTCTGTTGCTTCTAATAAATCCATTTATTATAGTATAATCATTGGTGCCTATGAAAAAGCATGCTTTACTAAGAATGAATCGCAGGTGGTTTGATGTTAGAATTTTGGTCATTTGATTCATGTGAATGATTAAGAAAACATCTTGAGTTAGCTAGTTAAAGGAATAGTTCACCCAAAAATGAAAATTTGCTTAAAATTGACACCCTCGGGCTGTCCACTGCCACAAGTGCAGCTCAGGATACAAATACCTGCTTCTGAGACGTACAATTAAAAAGCTGTCTGGCAAAAAGGAAGCAAATGTTAGGTGAGGTACACTGCGATTGAGGCAACAGAACGGAGCGGAAGTCTTTATAAAACACTTCAAAACCAGCTGCCACATTCTGTTGCTTCTAATAAATCCATTTATTATAGTATAATCATTGGTGCCTATGAAAAAGCATGCTTTACTAAGAATGAATCGCAGGTGGTTTGATGTTAGAATTTTGGTCATTTGATTCATGTGAATGATTAAGAAAACATCTTGAGTTAGCTAGTTAAAGGAATAGTTCAAACAAAAATGAAAATTTGCTTAAAATTGACACCCTCGGGCTGTCCAAGATGTAGATGATTTTGTTTCTTCATAAGAACAGATTTGGAGAAATTTAGCATTACATCACTTGCTCACCAATGGATCCTCTGCAGTGAATGGGTGCCGTCAGAATGAGAGTCCAAACAGCTGATAAAAACATCACAATAATCCTCACCACTCCAGTCCATCAGTTAATGTCTTGTGACGCGAAAAGCTGTGTTTGTAAGAAACAAATGCATCAAGATGTTTTTAACCTCAAACCATTGCCATCCATGATCCATAATAAAGCTTCCTCCAGTGAAAAAGTCCATCTCCTGTTGTCCTCTCACATAAAACACACCAAAACACATTCGTTTAGAACTGTTTTTGCTTGTAAATGGTACATGATTTGTGCATATTTCTCTCAACGAGACAACTTTTTCACTGGCGAAAGCAATATTATTAGAAGCACACCATTATTATATTAGAAGACTAAGCTTTTCGCTTCACAAGATGTTAACTGATGGACTGGAGTGGTGTGGATTACTTGTGGATCATTGTGATGTTTTTATCAGCTGTTTGGACTCTCATTCTGACGGCACCCATTCACTGCAGAGGATCCATTGGTGAGCAAGTGCTGGAATGATAAATTTCTCCAAATCTATTCCAATGAAAAAAAACTCATCTACATCTTGGATGATCTGAGAGAGAGTAAATGTTCATTTTCGGTTTTTTGGGCGAACTAACAGCTTTTTGGGTAACAAAGAGCTTGTAACCAAATCATGATTCTTCCTCAGAAACACAATGAACCAAGTAGGAAAAGTTTGTATTTGGTCTTTTCTTGCACTTACAGAGACCAAAGAGCTTTTATATGGTGTGTTGGTATCAAACAAACCCTGACAGGCCTGAAGATTTTGATATTTTTTAACATGTAAACACCATAATGGAATCAGCTGAATCACTCATTCTCATTTGACTCTCGAAAACCACATTTTATTGAACTAAGTAACTCAAGCATCAGAAATGCATCTTTGGTGCTTTCAGTAAGCCTTTAAAAAGCAAACCCCAAACTTTTATCTGTGAAACAGTGCTTAGTCAGCACAATCAAAAGTGTAAACAGTGTATCTGCATTTCTGCACATGTAAATATCGTGGTTCGATCAAGGGGTTTCCCTGTGTGGCCGCATCTGGAAGTTATTTTGACCAACTAAACTCTCCTGTAAGGACAACTTTGAGAATTAACAGAAAGCGTGACTTTACTACTGCCCTCTGGGAAGAAAACCATAGGTATGGGCACGGATAATGGATGAGCACTTGTAGACGCTGTCGTCTTGTAAGTCGCAATATTTGCTGTCATGATTCACTGGGAATGGTGGGAATTGTCTTGGGCAAAAAGGTCTTATGTTCCTTTTAAATTATTACGGACATGACGAGAAGTTCTGGAACTGGTTAAGAAAATGCAAAGGAGCCCAAAAAGGGGGAGAGACGTGACAGTACGGTTTCTTATAAAGCCAAATGTCAGACTACAGCCATATGAGACGTAAGATGCTGATGTAGATAAATGGATATTCACATATCATGAAGTAAACCAATGGATGATTTTATCAGAACGATGCAAACAGGCTGTTACACAATAAACTCAAGTTAACTTGCATCAAGTTGCCATATTTCGATCACTTTAAACATCACATCTTGCATAACAAAAATTATTAAATAAATATAAATAAAATAAAATAAAGAACCAATAATGATAAGTCTTAGGATGTCTGAAACACCACCACAAGTTATTGTTAAAGAATGTTACATTACTTTAACGAGGCTAATTATTTCTGAACAGAAGCAACACAAGGGTGAATCTCACAAAAACTGACAGAGCAATTAAAAAAAAATAAGAAATGATATTTTACTAAAATAAAATGACTATTCTTAAGACCACTAAAGATTTTGCATTGTGACATTATTTTTATGAATTACCACACCATTTGTCCGTAACATACTGTAATGAAATAAAAAAATTGAATTATTAAATTACATACATATGCCTACATACATATAAATGAAAAAAGCTGATTAGAAACGCATTAATGAGGAAAAAAAATTTACTTAAATGATTTTAGCAAATGGCTGCAATATAACAAAGAGTGAAAAATTGAAGGGGGTCTGAATACTTTCCGTACCCACTGTATATTAATAATAAAATAATAATTATATTACTATCATTATTATTTAAATTGAAAGTATACACCATTGTAGTATTTCTTTTTGTATTAAGCTTTAATAAAAAGTAAATTAATTAAATTTAATAAAGCATTGGTCTAGATAACTCCACATATTATGGCAATGTGAATTCGGAGGAAAATGTACTTAAGGAAACAATGTCACAATGCAAAAAGAAAAAAATATTAATATGCAAATTATGATTTCTTTTTTTCCATTGTGAGGTAAAACTTGAGCCGGACATTTCTTTGGGAGACCCACAAAGAAACCAGCAGTAAACACACATACTGAGGACTGGATTAATGCGGTGTAACTGGCCTGATTGTTGTTTGTTGTCGTGCTCTGCCAGATCCATCTCTAGGCAGGTGCTGGGAGACTGTAGAACAGAACAGTTTCAGCCAGGGGCCAAATGAATCCACGTCTTTCTGCTCGCTCGCTCTCTCCCTCCCTTCATCTCTCTCTTTCTGTCTTTCCTCTTCTTCTTCTTCTTCTTCTTCTAAAAAAATAACTATTTAACTTCTGATGCATCTCTGAATCCTTTTAATAGAGTTTCGACTTCCTTCTCCTTGACCTGGGAAGGAGACATTTCACATTCAACTTACTTTGCAGTCTCAATGAATTACAAATGTCTTTTTTTTTTGTCTGTGCTATCTTTAATCACAACATTCTAACTAGATGACTTGATGACTTTTCACGACATCACAAATCTTTATCACTTTCCAATCCCTCCCTTCAATCATCTGCCTCTATGCTGGAAAGTAACACCCACTTTACACAATCCAATCAATTTACAATAGATAAAACTAAGTCCCGCCCCACATAGACTTACATAAAATGCAATACAAAAAGATTTAAACATTCATCTGAAAACTGAAGACTGGAATAATGATGCTGAAAATTCAGCTTTGCATCACAGAAATAAATTACATTTTAAAATATATTTAAATAGAAAACAAAGTTTAATTGTCAAAATATTTCACAATATTACTGATTTTATTGTGTTTTTGATTAAATAAATGCAGCCTTGGTGAGCATGAGAGACATCATCATTAACTTAACTATATGATTTTTCCTGATTTTTTTTAATACAATGAAAGTAGACAGTCAAGCTCCAAAAAGGAAAAAAGCACCATAAAAATAATCTGTATACTCTCATAAAGTAGTCTTTTGTGTTGTATTTCAAGTCTTTTGAAACAATACAAAAATGTATTGAAAAAAAAAATATATACAAGTAAGTACATTATATATCCAATTATTATTTTCCATTTTCCATTTACTTATTTGCCATTTTTGGAGATGGACAGTCTCAGTCCCCGTCATTTTCATTGTATGGAAACCAACATTAAGATTCTTCAAAACATCTGCTTTTGCATGAAGAAAGAAAGTAATTTAGCTTTGGAATCACATGAGAGCGAGTATAGGATGACAGAATTTTTGGGTAAACTGTTCCTTTAACTCCGTCTGCCACATAAAATGAAGACTCATTCATGATACACCTCCACTAATTTGTGTCACGTTTTATAAGAGCATTCCAGCTCTCTCTGAGGCACAAAATTGTGCGTAATTAGCCAAATCAAAGATTTTTTTTAGCGTAATCAAAGCCACGCGGCTGTTTAAAAACCTCATTCCAGGAACAGAATGAGAATCCTCCAGCTGGATTTCTCCACTTGTGTGATACGAAGTGGCATATGTGATATTATTCTCAAAAGAAGTTACAGCCAGGTCTCTATGCCATGGAAGTCTATTAAAGTTTGGAGAGTCTTACCGCGGTGACAGAGCCTGCAGAAAGAGAGAGAAAGTCCAATACAAACTCTCAGTCTCCCGCAACACCTGACATGCGAGCACACGCACAAACCATCTGGTGTAGAGGCACCATTCTGTCATAGACCACCGCGGCCTCGGCCCGTCACCGCTTTGAGCGTCTGCTGACATGGGGAGCAGCCGCTGACACTGGGAGGCTAGAAACACTTTTAAACAGAATCAGTTTAAACATTTATTCTGCATGCAGAGTCACATAAACACTCTTATATTTACAAAGTTTTAAAAGACCCTCATTAAAAGTTAATCTCTCCATATCCCAGCATAACGTCAATACAATATGAAGCCAAAGCGTCATTCTTATATGTCTGCCAACTTCAGAAACTTTCACATAAACCCAAAAAACACGGGCTCTGCTCCAAATGCTAGTGAGCTGCCTTTCTACCTACTGTCTACTTTGGCAGCTCCCTTCTAAGGCAACATCCCTCAGTTAACAAATCTATCGTGTCACACGTACCGCACCTCTCATATAAAGTACATAATCTGCATTCATCTACTGCTCATAGTTAATCATATTATTCTAGACATTGGCATGCTGCTAACAAATAAAGTAACAAAAAAAAGCACTGCCTCTAATAAGCAAAAAAATCAGTGACATACACAAATACTGGGCAAAATTGTTCATTTTTTTAATCAGATATTTTTATTAATATTTAAGAATAAAATTTCAAATTGTATTGATACATATTTATCACTGTGTCAATAAATTTTCAGAAAATATATCTATTTAAAGTTGATGCAGGATACAATTTCTGATCAGTTAAGTTTTTAACTTTTTAAGATTTCCCCAGTCTTTAGGTAATGTTTTTTTTATTTTTTTAATAAATTTTAGATTTTGTCATCACAAGCATTTTTAGCTGAAAAAATACTTTAATACTCAGCATAACGTAAAATGATATTTACTACAGAAAAACAACAGAAATTTTTATAACCTTTAAGACTTTATTAATGTGACTAACAGGACTGGGGGATAACATTAAAATAACAAAAGAAAAATAAATAAATTAAAAGAAAAGATAGATAGATAGATAGAATGACAGAACGATAAATAGAACAACAACAACAGACGGACGGACGGACGGACGATGTAAAATGATATTTACTACAGAAAAACAACAGAAATTTTTATAACCTTTAAGACTTTATTAATGTGACTAACAGGACTGGGGGATAACATTAAAATAACAAAAGAAAAATAAATAAATTAAAAGAAAAGATAGATAGATAGATAGATAGAATGACAGAACGATAAATAGAACAACAACAACAGACGGACGGACGGACGGACGGACGGACGATGGATGGATGGATGGATGGATGGATGGATGGATGGATGGATAGATGGATGGATAGATACAAGAACTGTGGGAAACCCTGAAAGCATCACCTAAGAATAATAACACTTAAATAATAACTCAAGAATAATAACTAATGCCAAATAATCTCCAAAACAGTGTGACTATTATTTTTATTTTTTTTAAAACACATTTTCTCAGGATCGGCGTCCCCTCAGGTGCCATCAGTAAGTTGCTCAAAGCAAATCTAAACCATTCATGGGATTTTTATTGTACAATTACGGAGACCACTGAGGTACTGGCAGAGGAGGAGATGAAATTATACACATTTTCCTATTAATAAGTAAAAAAGAGCTGGAGAGAGAAGCACCCAGGGGGGCCTCGACTGGAAAAATACAAGATGCTGGCAACTGACCAATGGTTTCCGTACAATGGAAGAGGGGTTCTGGGAAAGCCGCTTCTGTCTGCTTGACTGGCCGCAGGCGCGGAGAGAAAGCAGTATCCAAGGTTGTGTAAAATGGACACCAGAGAATAAGACAACCGGAATTATAACTGACATTTTTATGGCCGCAGTTGCAGGGGTTTATGGGTATCATACACAACATTAGATAACAGGCCTCCAGGAGTTTAGATGCGCTATGAGTCGATCGACCGCAGTAAAATGTGTAATTAGACGGAGGATGTGTGTAAATCTGAGGACGTGAGTGATGATACCTGGATCTCTGTCGCTGGTCCAGTGCTGCTCGTTTGGCTTGCGTCTCCAGCTGTTGGAGATGACGGTGGCGGCGTTTTCGGCAGGGCGCCACATCTGTGATGTCATTTAAGCTGTCATCCATCGGGTTGCTTTCTGGCATCTCTGTTAGACAAAAAATGGAAAAGTTAAAGTGTTAAAGTTCATACAATTTTCATATTTGCACTTATTTAGCTGAGGTTTTTGTCTTTTAAAGAAGATGTACTTCACATTTAGTCAGTATTTCATTATGCCATATTCATGAATTTTATGGTATAATTAATTGTAAATGTAAATATTTTTTATTAATTTAGCAGAACGCGTTATAAAAATATATCATTTTAATCTATAAAAATAAGATTTTAATATTATAATGTGAAAAAATAACAATGTGCATCAAACAAATGTACTTTTTTTTGGAAAAGATTAAACATTTTCATTTACATAATCTCAGGCATACTACTAATCCTGAACATACTATGACTGAATATTATTCATATATTATATATTAATATACAATATAAATATAACATTAAATGTATAAAAATATTAATACAATTATCACTAATAATAAATCATTATTATTATTTAAATACATCTATTTAAACAACAACAACAACAATTGTTATAATTTAAATACATTCTATATTTCTATTCGTTTTATTAGTGCATTGTTATAATCTTAAATTGTTAATTTAATTAACAGCATCTGAATTAAAAAAAACTAAACTTTTTTTGTCTTAGTTATAATTGACTTTAAAAAACAACAGTAATCATCAACTAAATTATTTTGCCAATAATTTCGATGAGATTAACACATTTCATTTAAAGCAGAAATATTCAGCCAATCTGATCAGTTATTGCTATTTCTAAATATGAGCTACATAGCCATCTGTTGCTAATTTAATGATTTCAGTCAAGATGAGTTATTATCTGTGAATGTTATTATTTGTGAATGTTTGCATATATAATGACTCTGAAAGGGATTAATGGAGGCTCTCACAGCCAGTGTTCAGGCAGCCGGCCAACATGTGACTCCGCTAACACAATCAACATCATAAACGCATTAAAAGCATGTTGAGCATCAACATTAAACGATGTACATGCATTTTGACTGCAATAAAACCCAGCAGGAGCACATCTGTCTCATGAGATATGTCATTGTAGCACATTGTAGAAACCATTCAAGATTGCAAAGCATCCAATAGTACTTGTTCTTTAAAGTACTTGTGCTTTGTATTACCAGACACGTTTCCATGATTGTTTCTAGCAATTGTTTACGTCTACATGAGTTTAATTTACACTGGATAGATGAAACTGGGTGGGTTTGACTCAAGTTAATTGGTGCAACAAACATCCTAACCACATTAAAGGCTCTTTCAATTATGCTTCATGTACTGCACCCTTATGGTAAACTTTATAGTTAAGAAAAAGGACTAAAGCTACAACTCAGACTCTTTAAATACAAAAACATTACCATGCACACACTCTGAAACATAAACCATTGAATCGAGCTTTAAGGAAGGAAAGAAAAGGACAATAATTGAAGCCCAAAGCTCTGCCAAAGTGACACACACCTAGCAACCATACATTACAATTCATACTGTTTACAGGGTCACACGACCATGGAAGGTTTTTTTTTCCTAGCTGTGGTGCTTTTTACTTTCACTCCTCAGGGTTTACACAAGGGGAAAAACTGAGAAATTGAGCAACCCGCAGACTAAATCACGTGTGACTCCACCTCATTTCCCTTTCTGTGCCTCAAAACTGTGACTCAACAGCCTGACGGAGCCCCCAAATATGGCTTTCGAGTAGCCCGATGTCGAAATCGACCAAAAGCAGACGGTGTTGCCAATGAACAACTCGTCTAGGACATGACGTCATAAACAATGAAGGACGGCGCAGGCAAAAGCTGAAGGAATGAACTACCTGTAGGCCGTCTCAGTTCTGGGTCTCAGCAGGGGAAAATACATTAGCGTGGTCATGCTTTGGACAAGAGAGCAAATACCTAGAGTGATGTTATCACTCTCATTGACGCAATGCAATTACAAGTCTTTGCTGTTCTGTGCAGTTTATTTGGGATCTAATTGTAGTAGTGTTACGTAACGCAGCATAGCTATTTTTGAACAAAAAACAGTTAATTAACCATGCAGCAATGCATATTATGGATAATCCAGTGAATTAAACACTTTACAGATGAAAAATACATCATCTTATTTGAGTATTTTCTCTATCTGAGGATGCAAACCAAGGTCAGAAATGAACGGGGCTTTGGGGCAAAAATGCCACCAAAATGGATAAAAATGCCCCTCAAATTTAAGATAAAGGGGCAAAAAATGCCCCTGCACAATTAAACCAAATAAATTTAAGAATCTGGTTAAATTTAAGTATCTGACATAAAAGACAATACAGATATTTAATGAGGGAATTATAAAAACGGCCCTTACAAAGGTAAAAAAATGCCCCTGGAAATCAGTTCTGGCGGCAAATACTGCCCCGTAATAGAAAATGTAATTTCTGACGCTGATGCAAACCAAAGATAAGGTTATTTATAAATGATTAAAACTGACAACAGCTGCTTCACATTGAATAACTCAAGATAAACACAAAAGACTTTCAACATTATACTAACAACATCATAAAAGCCAATATACAAATCGTAAATTGTACAATATTTGATATACACAACTCCAAAAGTTGGATTCCACATTAATGCACCAATCAGAGATGCAGACCTAGCTCTTTCTCCGCTCATATTGTTGAATTATTCCATGTTTCTTTGTCAGTTTCTATCATTGCATGGTACACACTGTCATTCTGTCTGGCCCTACGTCAAGATGTTGAGCTTTCATCTGTTTGCCAGGGTCACTAGATCAAATCAGCATCGTGCTGTCATTCATCAACCTGAACTTTCTGGGAAGAAATTCCACTAAATTTGCTACACATTGTTAAACTATATTAAAATATGAGCTTCGTTTGATGTTCTAGGCACAAATTCAGTTGTATGCTCATCTAGTTTGACTTCAAACTTTGTTAACTTTGCGAATATGTAACTGTGTCCAACAAACACAATATTACAGAGCCTTGAGAACAAATCAACTGAGAATATACAGCTGAAGAATGAGAATTTCCACAAATCCACACAAACTAAATCACAGACTTTGCTAAAAGTAGGCTGAGAAAGTCTCAGCAGTAATTTGCATTCAACCAAAAAAAAAGAAAAAAGTTTTGAGGTATTTGCATTTGAAATTGTGGCTCACTTGAAACTTCAAAGGAGTAGTTCACTGAAAAATGGCAACCTGAAAATGACAACCTTATCTACAGTATATGGTTTATATTTTTTTTAGCTGATGCATTGGGAAAAAAGGTTTGGAATACAGGTTTGGAAGAACATAATGACAGAATTTTAATTTCTGGGTAAAGTTAGAAGAATTACCTTGTGTAAGAGGCTTTGGGTCTGGCTGTCTGTGTTCAGCCTCCTGTTCATCTTCTGTACTACCTCCATAATCACTCTCTCCAGGACTTTTATCTGCCGCAGTCTCCATCGCCTTGTGGTCTTCACTATCTGCCTTTTTCCTTCCAAAGGAATACAGTAGGTACAACATGCTAATATGGCATATGAGAAAACATATCAAAGACTCTCAACATTTCTGTAATGACTGATTCACATGTTCCAAACAAAGTGAGAGAAAGCCAGAAAATGAGTTGTGCTGTATTTTGCACTGAAAATGTCTCTTTCATTTAAAATGTACACTAATGAAAATTTGTGAAAACAGTGTTTTTATTTATTTATTTTTAATATACACTACCACTTAAATTGTTGGGGTCAGTCAAGTAAATAAATAAATAAATTTGTATTTTTATTTTGCAAAGATGCATTAAACGGTTTGAAAGTACAGTATAATGTTACAGAAGATATCTATTTTAAATAAATGCTGGGGTTTTTTTACTTTATTTGTCAAAAAATCCTGAAAAAACTAAAATATTAAGCAGCATAAATGTTTTCACCACGGATAAAATTCAGAAATGTTTCTTGAGCAGCAAATCAGCATATTAGAATGATTTCTGAAGGCTCACGTGACACTGAAGACTAGAGTAATGATGCTGAAAATTCAGCTTTAACATCAAAGAAATAAATGATATTTTAAAATAAATTAAACAGAAAACAATTTTGAATTGTAATAATATTTCACAAAATGAATGTTTTTACTATATTTTGATCATATAAATTCAGCCTTGGTGAGCAGAAAAGACTTCTTCCAAAAACATTAAAATAATGTTACCAATCACAAACTTTAATAAAGTAGTGTACAAATAGATATAACTATTTGTTTGAAATCAATCATTTTTGAAATTCATTCGGGTGTCGTAAGTGGCACAGAAATAAGACACCTTTAAGTGTCTTAATCAAGGGCACAACGGTGATGGACTGAACCTTCTTGGCTTTGTACCTAAACATTTGAAGTTTTCCATCATGCCACAGTTGTCAACTAGTGTAGTTTTAAGTTTTTTTTGTGTAGACAGGAAAATGTGCTCAACACAAAACTAGAAGAGATAATCATGAATGTGACATCATCATGGGATTACCTAACTAAATGGGCATTTCATAACAGGAGAAGGGAAATGTTGAAATGAAAAATGCTTACGATCATGTGAGGTTGTATCATGATGAAACGACGCACACATCTTTACCTCAGTCGATTCTCTTCAACAGATTTCTCCAGCTCTTTGACACTTTTCTGCAGAGCTCTGAGTTTGACTTTCTTCTCGTTTAGGACCAGCACAAATCGGCTGTACAGGTCTCTCTCCAACTTCTCCTTCCCCTGGACGTACCTTTGCATCCTGTGGAGAGGGTGAAGACCAATGAGACACACCCGAACACTCATGCAACCCAGTCTCCCTGAGCATCCCATCGGGTTGAGAAGAGTGGAAATGTTTAGTTATGAGAGTGTTTGTATTACTATATAAGTGGATAAACACTCATTACTTAACATGGAAAACATTAAGAGCATATTTAACTGAACACCTGTGGTAGCTCTTTGCAAAATACACAAGGCAATAAAGTCCTGACAGTGTTGAGTAGCATTACAAATTCTCCATAATTCTGGTTTTGGAAGATGTTAGAAAGTGTGGCGGCACAGTCGGGTGGTGATGTCACTGCTGCTGTTTCTCAGAGAGGAAAGATTGAAGCAAGTGGAGAACAAGAAAAGAAAGTAAAGAGGAGCTTCTTGTCAGGTTGGCCCGGGATTCCCTTGTCATTCTCCTCCTGAATGCATCATGTGCTCTAATCAGCCAAATAAACAGCAAAAAATATTAAACTGCATTTGCATATCTACAGTTCCCCCTTTTAGAGTATCACAGCAAAGACAAACTAAAAACATCTTGTGTATCTGGAGTTCCTTAGTAACCGTTTAAAAACACAGCCAAGACACTCTTTCATTCTGAATCATGGGAGATGATGAGGAGGGGAGAGGGTAATCCAAGGGGAAGTTGTAATCATGAACAGGTGAAAGGCTTGCGTAATCACAATTTTGTTTGAAATTACTTTTGGCATTACACAAAAAAACCTTGTGCAAGTTCCCAGGAACAAAGAAACCAATCAAAAGCATATTCCCCACATTTGTAGACTTTTAGTTTTATGTCGTAGTCCACTTATATGTTAGTCAGGTTTCAAGCATAAAAAAAACAAAAAAACAAATCATAATTTAGTTTTAAATTTAGTTTTAAAAATAATTTTAAAAGTTCTAGAATCTAAAAATCAAAAGAAATGATTAAACATACTATTGGCCAATACAGATAAAGGCACAAAATAATAATAATAGATAATGAAACTATAAAAAAAAATAGACAAACTTTAAGTTGGCTTGAGAAAACCTGACTAGAAAGGTTGTATTAGTTTTATAAGCTTAAAGTCTGAAGGTTTTAAAGCCATGCAAACTTTATGCAATAGATTTCATATTTGTAGAAGCTGCTACTGAATGTTTTAGCATTCATTTTGTTAATTAAGTTTAAATAGAAAATCAGTATGTTGGCTTTCTAAATTATTTTTAATATCAATATTATTAATAAATAATAAAAATGATATTTTATAAACATATATATATATATATATATTATAATATAATTACATACTATTAGTAATTAACATTATAATAAATATTACAAAATATCTATCTTTGTTAATATACAGTAATATTACTGAATATTTATATTTATTTATAATTGAATATATATATTTCATTATATTTATATTATAGAATATTCATGAAAATGTTATGTTTAGATAGATAGATAGATATTTTATTAAAGGGTACTAAGGACTAAAAAAAATATCACTCAGTTGAAAGCAGCGGCAAAGTTTGTAGCATATAAAAGTAAAGTAAAATAATATTCATGCACAGATTTTTTTAGCACACAACATATTCAAAATTTACATTTGAGGGATGACTGAGTAATGTAATGTTTTTAGAACAAAAAGTCTCTGAGTAATGCTAACCATAAAGTTTAACTTACTTATAAATCATAAACCACTATTCTAAAAAAAAAAAAACATTAGACCAGTGTTGAATTAGCCTTCCAAATTGAGCTTACAAATTGACGTCTTTAGTGCACAGCTCTGTTCTACAAATATTTGTATTTATTCCAAACATCCGTTTCTACAGTTTTGTGAGAGCTGAGTGAGTTGAGGAGTATTGATCTGGTGTGGACCTACTCTTTAGTGATGTGTTCCTGTTCTCTCCTCAGCTTCTGGTTCTCCTCAAGCAGGTGCTGGTTTTTGGCCTGTAGACGTGCGCTCTGCTCCAGGCCATGACTAATGAGCTCCCTTATGACTTCAGTGGGCTCAGGCACTGCCTGCAGATCCACCACGCCGAGCCTGAACTGAGAAATTAAGAGAGAACAAGATTCACAATAGAAGACCTTGTGAAACCGGGCACCTGGAGGAGACACCTGCCCATCAGCTATTAGCATTAGCATCCTGGCTGGAGAAACAAGGGAGATTGGCTAAGAATTAACTTAGATTTAGAGCAATTTAGGAATGAATCATTCAGACCGATGTGTGAAACTGTTTGACTGATTCATTCAAAAGAATCAACTCAACTGAACAAAGTCAATCAAAAATCAGATCTAATACCAAGCTAAAGGAATATTTTAGAACTGACAATTACAGAAAAGAAAATGCTAAATAAATTAAAAAGATGAAAAGCTACATAAATACATATATACATAACTTGTAATAAGATAAATAGATAGATTAGATAAATCATCAAAAATTAAATAATGAATAATGAAAGACGTAATGAATAAAATGAATAAAAATGATAAATAAGTAAATATTTTAAAAGTATCTAAATAGATAAATAAATAATTATGTATATATTTTAAAATATTATAAATATAGATCTATAATAATTTGTCATAATAAGCCTAATTTAAACAGACTGGATATACATTTGCAGCATAAAAAGACAACTGCTGAATTTAAAAGTGCATAGCACAGTGCTAATCCAGCACAGATAGCACCTGGTTAAAGTAAAATGAGGGCGGTATTGAATACAATGCTCTTTTTAAATTTGCAAATTAGTGTATAACTTTCAGTGAATTCACACTTCAGGGTTTCACTGCCCAACTCTGTCTAGCACCTGGACAAACACACTGACATTCAGCCTGGACACTTGTACCGATAAGACAAGCCAACCGCTGTGATGAGAGCCAGCGGGCGACAGCGAGTCTCTGATCCTCAAATAGATGAACTCTGACAGGACACGCAAGGGACGGACGCTCGGCCTGTAGTGTGTGCCAGTCTGTGAATGATAAGGACGACTGCACTGAGAGCACTGAAGATAACAGACCTCACAGAGACCTGAGAACACAATGAAGTTCCTGCTGTCAACCTACTGAGACTGCCTCTTAATCGAACACTTTTGTCCTATAAATGATTCTTGACGGCTGTAAGCAAAGGACAGCGAGTGGGAACAAGCAAGCAAATACTTACGACCTTGTTGTGCACAACTCTAGTAATGTATGCAGCTATTTAGCACACTTAGCTAAATTGACTTTGCACTTACAGGAACAATCATCTTGGAGAAATGGAACATCAAGAGTCTTAAACTAAAAGTCACAATACACCATTTTACCATAGCTCATCCAAAAAAGTAATCATTCTGTCATCATTTATTCACCCTCATGTATGACTTACTTTCTGCCAAAGAGAAGTTTAGCATGGTGTCCTGGAAGCTCTTTAGGGAATGGGGATGATGCTGTCAAGCTCAAAAAAAGGGGCTAAAAAGAAGCATAAAAGTATATGGAAAGTAGTCCATTCCACTTGTGCACTATTTTCCAAGTGTCTTGAGGTCAAACAAATGCTGTGTGTGAGGAACAGATTAAATGTTACACTGCTATTGTTATTTCCTAATATTCGCCTACGCTGTAGCTCAAATCTCTTTTAATATTTTGGTATGTTCTTCACTTAAATCTATCAATATTGCTTCAAAATTCTTTTAGAATACAACATAGAAGTAGTTCAAATGAATAGTCTGGTGTTTTGAATCATTCAATCATGCTAATGAATCATTCAGACCAACGAGTGAACCTGTTTGACTGATTCATTAAAACGAAAATAATTAACTCAAACAAATTCACTCAGAAATAAGACCTATATCAAGCCCAATAAAACAAAAATATCTATGACTTTACTAGGAGGTGAGGTGAATAAATAAATAATGACTGTTTTTTTACCATACCTCTTCAGTTTTTAATGCCACACAGAGCAAAAGAGCACATATTGGCTGTGATGCAACTGTCACATTTACACATCAGTAAACCACAGATTCAACATTAAACCTTTTCCAGCAGAATGTGATGTACCATCGAGCAACACACACACTTTACATGATGAGCTAAGAAGTTCCATGTCTCAGAGAGCTTATTTGGACAGGTCTGTGTAGTGAACCTGGACAGAGCGGATTCATCCCACATTGGGAAGCCAAACTGTGGAGACAGACACAGGCTGAATTGCTATTAAAACTCTTATGACGAAGACTAGTGGCTTTATGCTTTAAAAAAAAAAAAACAGTTGTCTCACAAAATCATAATTTGAACTTGTCTAACTGAACGATACACGAGAATGAGAGTCCAAACAGCTGATAAAAACATCTCAATTATCCACAAGCAATCCACAAGACTCCAGTCGCTCAATTAACGTCTGTGCAGACTTCTCTCTTGATTCAGACGAGACAAATTTTTCACTAGAAGAAGCAACATTATGGATACAAGACTCGTATTTTAGCTGGAAGAAATGGTTTGATGTTAAAAACATCTTAACGATGGATTTGTTTCTCAGAAACACACAAGCTTTTAGCTTCAGAAGACATTAACTGATGGAATGGACTGGAGTGGATTACGTGTGGATTATTGTGATGTTTTTATCAGCTGTTTGGACTCTCATTCTGACGGCACCCATTCACTGCAGAGGATCCATTGGTGAACAAGTGATGTAATGCTACATTTTTCCAAATCTGCTCCAAAGAATAAACAAACTCATCTACATCTTCGATGGCCTGAGAATGAGTACATTTACAGAAATTTTTAATTTTTGTGTGAAGCAGAAGCATAACAAAGCCTCTTTAAATGAGGAATAATGATGGATTTGCTGATGGACGTGAGGTGAACACACCAAACATGACCATAGTCCAGCGGAGTTAAGGAAACGAAATGTTCCCCCAAAAGAGTGACTAAGAGTGACCTCTCGACAGAGCCAGCATTGTTTCTGTACATGGCTGGCTGGTCTGGAAAGTATTAGACAGTTTCATCTCTGCAATCAGTCAAGTGGCCGGCAGAACCCAGAGCAGATGCCATCATATCCCCGCGAGGACGCTGGGAACTGATCTCCGTTTATCCCTGTGGGAACGGTCGTTTTCTAGGTGCCACAAATGCACTAAACCACACACAGAGTGCTGGACCTCCCAAAGTGTCCGAGGACCTTTTCAGAGTCTGACCACATAAAAGTCACGTGACTACAAAAACGTGCATCACAGCTAAAAAACGAAACGTTCCCCCAAAAGAGTGACTAAGAGTGACCTCTCGACAGAGCCAGCATTGTTTCTGTATATGGCTGGCTGGTCTGGAAAGTATTAGACAGTTTCATCTCTGCAATCAGTCAAGTGGCCGGCAGAACCCAGAGCAGATGCCATCATATCCCCGCGAGGACGCTGGGAACTGATCTCCGTTTATCCCTGTGGGAACGGTCGTTTTCTAGGTGCCACAAATGCACTAAACCACACACAGAGTGCTGGACCTCCCAAAGTTTCCGAGGACCTTTTCAGAGTCTGACCACATAAAAGTCACGTGACTACAAAAACGTGCATCACAGCTAAATACTATTATGAACAAAGACAGCTTGGTAAAACACGTTACAAAAATAAATAAATAAAATAATGGATTTCTGAAAGAGATATAGCAGGAAAATGTCACATTGCATATCTATTTAATGCACAATAGCAAATATATATATATATATATATATATATATAAATATATATGCACACACAGTGGGTATAGAAAAGAATCACCCCTTTTAAAATAATCACATTTTGTTGCTTTGCAGCCTGAAATGAAGACAGACACAGTTTTTGTTTTATCCAGCTGTGTTTACTCAGTGCAACTTATAACATCCAAGTGAAAGATATAACACCAACATGTCAGAAAAAAAAAAAACATGATTAACTGAGTTGGAAAAAAGATCACCCCCTCCTAAAAAGACATGTAAACTCAATCAAGTGTAGCTAATCACCTTCTCAACGGCACATGAAGCCATTTGACTTTCAACTGTGATCAGCTATGCTCATTTTGATCAGCTCAGCATGAAAAGAGCTTTCCTGGAGCATTTCAGTCCTTGGTAGTGCAACTGAAACAAACAATCAACTATGGGTGGCAAGGCACTGTCAAAAGATCTCCGGAATAAAGCTGTGGACAGGAGATAGATGCAAAAAAAACTTCAAAGGCTTGATCAATGCATAGAAGCACAGTGAAGTCTATTATTAAGAAGTGGAGGATATTTGATACGCCACAGACCCTCCCTGGATCAGGACGTCGCTCCAAACTGGATGAAAGAGCAGGAGGAAACTGGTCAGAGAGGTGACCAAGAGACCTACAGCAACTCTGAAGCAATCGCAGGAATTTGTGACAAAGAGTGATCTTTGTGTGCATGTGACAACAATATCACAAATTCTCCACAAATGTGGCTTGTATGGGAGGGTTGCAAGAAAAAAAGTCACTCCTCAAGAAAGGCCACATGCAGTCATGACCTAGCTTTGCCAAAAGATTCTGAGTCAGAATCCTCAACACCAAACGATATGTCTGGTGTAAATCCAACACAGCTCACCATCCAAATAACATCATTCCTGCAGTAAAGCATGGAGGTGGTAATATCCTGTTATGGGGTGTTTCTCTGCAGCAGGGACTGGAGCACTTGTCAGGATAGAAGGAATAATGGATGGGGCAAAATACTGTCAAATTCTTGAGGAAAATCTGCTGCCCTCAAAACTGAGCACACAGTGGTTAAAGGAGATAAAGGTGAATGTTCTTGCATGGCCTAGTCAGAGCCCAGACTTAAAGTTTAAACAGACTTAAACTTTGTCTGTCTTCATTTCAGGCTGCAAAGCAACAAAATGTGATTATTTTAAAGGTGGAGGGGTGATTCTTTTCTATACCCACTGTATATACTGTGTATATATATATATATATTAGGGCTGCATGATAACAATGTTTTTAGGTCTCAGCGGTGTCACCCTGAAGAGAACAGTTTACTTGATGACAGCTCAGTTTAAACTCATCCACATGTGTTGGATAGGAGTTTGTGTAGCCTACCTCTGGGATGCAGAGCATCAGTGTCAAGCTAGTTTACAGCTGTGATCTTCCACGCGCTGCCAGGAACGCTTCCACATGTGCCACAAAAAGACTCGCTTCAGCGCCAACACACGAGAAGTGCTAAATAATTCACAGCAAAAGGAACAAGAGAAAGAAAAGCAGGGTTTTTTTTCCTCAAGATCCCCCTGAATGTGGGTCTGATAGCAATTACAGCATTTACAAATACATGGGGGCATTGAGAACCAAACCATGGCAACATTTAAAATCCCTCATGTTTGCTGTTTGTTTGTTGGATTATTTGAGTAAACTGGATCATATCATTTTGGATTTGGCACTTGCGTATGCATGAGAAACTACGAAAATCAAATACTTTGAGGTACAGATGGTAAGCATTTCATTGCGGGATGTTTAATTTAAACCAATCAGATCCTTATTTCCTCACCAAGCTCACCTCATGCCACCTCCATGTGCCCTATCACGCCACAGCGTGAGCTACAGGACCAACAACATTAGGAAAATGTGGTCCTGGCAGTGGGCATGGGAACTAATGTCCTTTCATATAAGCATCTGTTTTTCACCAAAAAAGGCAATGTTTTGTAATGACTTTCTTCAACACTAATAAACAGAATATTTTTATAAATTATATAAAAAAAACAACACATACATATATTATATACGCTAAATATAATATATATTACTAGTTATAAAGCTATAATTTCAAAATCCCTGGCATTCTTTAGATTTTGGTTGCCCAAAATGGATTTAACTACCTTAATAAAAGACACATCAGCTGAACTTCACTCTGGGCAAATCAGCATGATCAAAAACGTCTGTGATTGCATTTTTTCTTCAAATAACAATTAAAGAGAGTAGGGGTGCAACGGATCACAAAAGTCATGGTTCGGATCGTATTAAAAATTTTGAGTCACAGATCAGTTCATTTTTTGGATGAGCAAAAAAATGGTTCTTTATTATTTAAAGAACACTTTAAGTACTTCTTCGATACCACAGCAAAAACTAGTAGCATAACTAATAAAGGTCAAACATTTTTAAAGACAAGTGAACTGTCAGTAATAAAATAAGAACAAATAAACAAATTTCAAGCATAGATAAATAAAACAGAACAAAGTTACAAATAAAATAAGGTCTAACATTAGTTTTCAGGTAGAGAAATGTAATAATTAAAGGGTTACTCCACCCCAAAATGAAAATTTTGTCATTAATCACTTACCCCATGTCGTTCCAAACCCGTAAAAGCTTCATTCGTCTTCGGAACACAATTTAAGATATTTTGGATGAAAACCGGGAGGCTTGTGACTGTCCGATTGACTGCCAAGTAAATTACACTGTCAAGGTCCAGAAAAGTATGAAAGACATCGTCAGAATAGTCCATCTGCCATCAGTGGTTCAACCGTAACGTTATGAAGTGACGAGAATACTTTTTGTATGCGAAGAAAACAAAAATAACGACTTTATTCAACAATTTGTCTCTCCGCATCACTGTAGCGCCATTTTTGAGAATATCCGCTGAACGCAAACTGCGTATGCTATTCTGTGTCAGACGCAACACAAAGATACATTTTCTACGTGTATTTACGCTTTGATTTGAACGAAAACAGCGCATCCGTGCAGTGCGGCTGACACAGAATAGCGTACACTGCTTGCGTCCAGCC
>NW_015549598.1:1022638-1055557 GCF_001515605.1 Sinocyclocheilus anshuiensis | reverse complement strand
GGTTTGGAACAACATGGGGGTAAGTGATTAATGACAAAATTTTCATTTTGGGGTGGAGTAACCCTTTAAGTGTAAAACAACACTGCATAGTGTTCACTGTATAAATTAAATATAGATTAAGTTTTGTTAAAGTTGTGTTTTGTTGTTTGATTAACATTAAGAACACAGAAAGCAGCAGATTTTTATAGGCTTCTGTCCCTTTAAAGGGATAGTTCACCCAAAATTGGTGCGGCAAATACAGGTACGCTTGCATACATTGAGATGAACTGAAATAGTACAGATTTGTTGACGGAGAGTGAAACTCTGAAGCGCTCAGTGTTCGGCGAGTGAAAATATATCTGTGCTAAACTTGTAATAGCCTCGAACACACACACACTGGCGAGTAAAATCGAAGAATTTATTAGCCAATGGCTATCGATAGACATCATTTAGTCACCCAGGGTAAAATTTTGTCGCATATGCAAGTGGTTTACTCGCAATGTAGAGGGTTGATTATTATGAGCTGATTTGCTTTAAAGGCATAGGCTAGGTCACCCAAAAAATTAAAATTACCTCATGATTTACTCACCCTCAAGCATTTCGAGGTGTATGTGACTTCCTTCTTTCAGAGAAATACAATCGGAGTTGTATTAAAAAATGTCCTGGCTCTTCCAAGCTTTATAATGGCAGTGGTCCAGATTTTGAAGATTGTTTTTATTTTTTATATTTTTAAATAAAGGTTTATATATACAGTGTGTGTGTGTGTGTGTGTGTGTGTATATATATATATATATATAAAAAGTATATACACACACGTGTAAATTATATAAAAATATAATATTATATATAATTTAATATAATATCATAAATATAATATTTATCACACACATGTAATATAGCTACATATTTTATATAAAAATAATAATATATGTAATATATAATTTTATAATTTTATATAGTGTTATATATTTATATAATATACAATGCATACATACACACACACATACAATATATAATTTTTTTAGAATAATGTTAATGAGTTTATAATTGCGACCACAACAAACCGAACCATTTTTGCAGCTTATTTTTTATTATAAATGGTCTGAGTGTAGCTGTCAAAATCGATATATTATACTGAACTATTTAAAAGGAACAACAGAAATCCAACTTTTCATGACTTGACCCATTAATGACTCAGTTTTGACATTTACCATTGTGTTTCTCCAAAATTACTAATGAAATGTGTGATATCCTTTTGAGATTACAGGAATACCACTGTGTCATCACGTTGTGCAAACTGTTCAAGAAAATGCCTGTTTGTACTTTGACACTGATGGCCCACCTGTAAGGAACATGAGTGAGTAATACATGCTTTAGGAAACAGAAGTCAGGGTGTCCCTAAGTCTTTAGAGGGATATTGTAATGAAAGTGTTGTTTTCAAATGCTTGTGTCAGAGCTGTCCTGGCAGGTCAAACACCTGCTTTCCTAAACCTCAACCTTACCATTTGCGCATGAGTCTTTAAGGGTCTTCTGTCAGCTGTTGCACTGAAGAATGCAGCAGCTGTGTCTTACCAGCACCACTGGATGCATGAAGAAAACCACAAACAAATAACAGTCTGTCGTTACTTGGAAATTAACTTCCCTTCAGGAGCTACAGCTTTTAAAAAAACAGAAAATAACCACAATCACAAACCTCTCCTTAACTAGCTGCACGATTTAAGGAACCATTCGTGTGTAAAGTACAAAATAGGTTTGAAGGAATAGTTCACCTGAAATGTACTCCAACATGTAGATAAATTTGTTTCTTAATCAGAACTGATTTGGAGAAATTTAGCATTACATCACTTGCTCACCAATGGATCAGTGAATGGGTGCCGTCAGAATGAGAGTCCAAACAGCTGATAAAAACATCCATAAAGTCCATCAATTACAGCTCTGAAGTGAAAAGCTGCGTGTTTGTAAGAAACAAATTCATCAAGACATTTTAAATTAAACCAACACTGTTTGGACTCTCATTCTGACGGCACCCATTCAGTGCAGAGTATCCATTGATGAGCAAGTGATGTAATGCTAAATTTCTCCAAATCTGTTCTGATGAAGAAACAAACTCATCTACATCTTGGATGGCCTGAGGGTGAGTAATTTTTCAGCAAATTTTCATTTTTGGGTGAACTATTCCTTTAATACTTCGCTTTAGGGGCTTGTTTGCTTTTGAAAGTATGACTGAAAATAAAATTTGGTTAATGACTTTTAAAAGTGTCATTGCATTAAGATCTTATGTAATATCGAACAGAAAACTCCTGTCTCAGCAGTCCATTAATTACCTCATATATTTACTAAATCCTAACACTGGCACAATAACATTACATAAGAGCGCTGGTCCAGATTTTAAAGCATATATGGAGCCAAGGCAGCAAGCGGAGAAATGTCAAATATCCAAAACAGCTTTACTCAAGAGCATAATAATGGATAAACTACAGTGTGGGAGCTCAGACACCTCTGTGGGAAGCTACAGAAGCCCTAAACACACTCAAAAGTCAGGAAAAGGACGATTGGAGTCTGAAAAAAAAAAAAAGCTTTCTGTAAGCCTAGAAGTCATAATGGTAGTTCAATGCACATAAACCCACAATACACTACAGTCCAAAAGTTTAGGGTCTTTAAGATTTTTTTAAAGTTTTTGAAAGAAGTCTCTTATGCTCACCAAGGCTGCCGTGCTTGATCAAAAACACAGTGAAATAAGTAATATTGTGAAATATTATTAAAATTCCAAATAACTGTTTTCCAGTTGAATATATTTTAAAATATAACTTATTCTTGTGATGCAAAGCTGGATTTTCAGCATCATTACTCCAGTCTTCAGTGTCACATGATCCTTCAGAAATCATTATAATATGCTGATTTACTGCTCAAGAAACATTTCATATTATTATCAATGTTGAAAACAGTTGTGCTGCTTAATATTTTTGTGGAAACTTTAAGAAACTTTGTCAAGAATCTTTGATAAATAGACAGTTCAAAAGACCAGCATTTATTTGAAATATCTTTTGTAACATTAAATGTCTTTACAGTCATTTTTGATTCATTTAACCCAAACTGACCCCAAACGTTTAAACAGCAGTGTTTTTTTTTTTTTTACAGTTTCTTGTAACCAACATAATATCATTATTACTGCAGGTTATATTGTGCAATATTCATTCCCTTTACATGCCAAAGTTACAGTAGCCGCAAAATGTCACCAAGCAACCTAATAAACATTATGAAGAATCTTTTATGCAAAATTACGCATTTGCCCAGTTTCCCTTTTTCCAAAACAGACCCTTGACATTTCCATTTAGTCACCTGTGACTAGTCTACTGTGGCAGCAAAAAAGAGAAATGACTTGAACATGACATGATTACGTCTAATGAGTTGAGCAACAGGGCGTTACAGAAATGTAGAAAATCACAGACAATTTATACAAATTTTACCAGAATTTCAAGCTTACAAAACAGCTTAAACACTTTGCACTCTTTATATATATCGGTGGTTCTTTGCTGGAGGGTAATGATCCAAAATGAGCCATAAGTCTGTTCTGAGAGGGACCACAGAGAACATTTCCAAAACCATTTCAAGATGCATGAAACCTCCAAAATTCAGGAGACATTTACAATTTAAACTGTATTTGTTATTTTTTCAATACAGCCTATTTCATTATAATTTGTATCATTATAAATATTTATTAAATATATTTAAATTGATATTAAATATTTAATTTTAAGGTCATTTTTAAGCTTTTATATACGCATTTGGCAGGGGTTTTTATCCAATTTATTTCTGAAACATCATGTGACACTGAAGACTGGAGTCTGGAGCTGCTGAAAATTCAGCTTTGCAATAATTTATGCATTTACATAATAATATTATAAATGCAATTACATTTAAAAAAAAATACGAAAATAGAAAACAGTTATTTTAAAAGCATTATAAATGAACTAATGAAATGAAATGGCTAGGAAGTATACTCTCATTCCGGCGTAATAATCAAGGAACTTTGCTGCCGTACCATGGGTGCAGCAGGCGCAATGATATTACACAGCGCCTGAAAATAGTCCCAGCTAGGTAACTTCCAACGGAAGGCACGCTCCCTCTGCAAGCAGGTGGTCACGTTGGTTATGTTGGCGGAAGTTAGCATATTTTCAGGTGCTGCGTAATATCATAGCACCTGCTGCACCCATGGTACGGCAGCAAAGTTCCTTGATTATTACGCCGGAATGAGATTATAGTTCCTAGCCATATCGGCCTAGAAAATCGCAACTTTTCATTTTCCGTCGGTCTTAGTACACGATGGAACTACAGAAGAGTCAAGTTTTAAATAGGAAAAATATTGAAACTATTTGGTCATTTTTGAGCGAGATGCTAACGGTCTAATCAGATTCAATGATCTATGCTAAGCTACAGCTAAAAGTGCTACCGCCAGACCCGAAGATCGGCTGAATGGATTCGAAACGGTAAAACTCAACTGTTTAACTCTAGGGGAGTTGGAAAATGAGCCTATTTTCAAAAATAGTGGAGTGTTCCTTTAAAACGGGACTGAAATCGAGATGAGACGTTCAGAGGGAAGGAATCCTCTCTTGAGAGCCATTTTGGACAAAGCAAACCTTATGTCAGATTCATCTTTCTCCAGGCTTCAGTAATTATGCCACACTATTTCACTACAAACAGACCATTTCTGCAACAATCACACCATGCAGATGGAAACGAGGATGAATTTAACATTAACAAATGCAATAGAGTACAAAACATACTTGGATCCAGTACGTGATCTAGGTCTTGGCGTTTACCGAAGACTTCCCAGACACTGGAGTTCCTCAGCACCCTTGAGCTTGGCAAGAGATCAAACGAGGGGAACCTCCTTTAAAGCTCGACATGAAGAGCGGTAGCTCTCTGGGAATGGTTAAGTGTTGAGAGCGATTTTGGCCAATCACGGGTTCAGTAGAGCCTCAAGCAAGAAGAGATCGCACAGTCTTTCGCTCATCCATGAAACAGATGTGTTCTCATAGAGGAACCAGTGGAGGAGAGGGACATGGGGAATGAACGAGTGAACGAATTAAAAATTGATAGACAGAAACCTCCCTTAAAGGTGGACTGAGGAAATGTTACTGCTCATAAAAAATCCTTACCAGCCAAAAACATATTTTACTTACTTTTTATTCAAAAATATAAATGTATCTCTATTAGAAAGCAATCATTTCATTCTTTTTCTCCTGTATAGTTATGTATAGTACGAGTACGGTGTCACAGAAGCATCCTATTCGAGATGATTCAGCCTCTGTCTACTTTTTACAAAAATGTTAAGAATGTGTCACACATTGGATTTTGTTCCTCATATATTATATTGGAGAAAATGAAGATAAACTTTTAATGTGAATGTTCCACTTAAAGTTGTTCAGTCAAGTCACTTACAATATCATGGGTCAGATTATCATTCTTACAATTTGACTTCTACATAACGTTGCAGTTCCTCAAAACACCGGCCAACTTTAGCATTTGTTGCCCAGTGAGTGTTAACTTTGTACCCTGACTGCATACTATTTGAGCGAGTGTCAATCAGCGAGACTATAACGTCATGCTGTGCTGCGTAGCGATCTCAGGCGTACCACTCACCGAGATGTCGTTCTGCACCTTCTCATAAGACAGCTGCAGCAGGGGGTGGCCGGGTCTCTCGGGTGTCAGGTGGAAGCTGTATTCCCCCTCCGCTGCCGGTCCCTCTCCGGTCAGAGCCAGCTGCAGGTCACCAACATACCTCTCCCGCTCCATCTCGATCTCCTGAGCTTCACGGGACACATCCTCCTCTGAAACTAACAAATGAAACCAATGCAAAGGCCTGTGGTTTGAAACGTGGCAGTTTTGAAGGCTCTTCATGTCATTTAAATGGGATCATTTGACGTCCTACCTTCACCACTCCATGCAGAGATGCCATCGGACAGAAGGATAACAAAGCCAGATCCAAGATCCTCAGCCCACTCTAGCTTGAGAAAAAACGTGCGATGAGGCTCAGAGGCAATGGAGATCTGACGCACGCTAGTGCTGCAACACCTGTAGAAACAAATGATCATAATAACATCACACACAGCTAAAACACAAAGACTCTACATCTGTAAGAATGAACAAATGCATTCAAAAAACTTCAAAAGTATCTGCACTAATCATTATAAATACATATGGGTAAAACAGATGGTTAATTTCAACAATTTGTACATTAATATATATTAGTATAATATAATAATAATATATATTATTAATATAATATATGCAATATTATAAATAATATTCATTAAAATAAAATATAAACATAATTAAAATAACTAGAATATATATTATTATAATTAGATAATTATATATATATATATATATATATATATATATATCACTACAATACATTTGAAAAACTAATATTTAAAAATATATATATTAATACACAAACACATATATAAATAATTATGTATATAATTTTTTTATATAATATTATATATTTAAGTTAACTGTCAATAAATATTTCATTATTTTATAATAGATTTCATTAAAAAAAATAAAAATTACATTATAATTAATTAATTTTAAAAACTAATGATGCTTTATAAATATAAAGCACTAATTCTATAGGCCAGGACTACATCTGCACTACTCATTTTCAGTACTGTGGAAAATGTATGTAAATCTGCAGAATGGATTTAAAATGATGATATATGTAAGGAGTGGAGATTACTATACTCCGTTTTTTTTTTTTTTTTGAGTAATTCATGAACATGCAAAGGTCAGAGAACATGTGAAAGTTTGTAGAAGTTTCTACAAACTCCACCTTAGATTATTAACGGATGGATGCAGACCTCACAGGAGTCAGAAAATCCACTGAGTGATGTGTGAGAAACAGCCGACCTCTCAGGTCAGAGCTGACGATGTGCAGCGGCGAGGGGAAAGGCGAAGGACAACATACGACACATTTGAGTCACCTGACTTTAACTCGCTTGTCAAACTGATAATCAAAGTGTCCAAAACCCTCAGCGAACAGTTCACATCTGTTTCCCTCCCGTCGTGCATCACAACCAATTGTTGCTATTCTTGACGTGACTTTTGTGCAAACCGTGGCATAAACTTACAGCGGGGTCGCGGTATCCAAAGACTGACATGATACGCGCTCTGAGGGAACAGCACAGCTATTCATTAGCTACAGTAACATCTGCACAGAGGTGATTCTTCGCCCTCTGTAATGACAGATGCAGCAAAGCCTATAGGAATATGAGAAGGCGGCTTTGACAAATAAGACAAAGAATTCTCTTAAGATGTGGCTGAGAAGCCAAGAAGGGGTCGGGGTGGAAAGTTCGGATGTGGCTCGCTCCTCAAGATGAACTACCCAAACATTGGTCCATGGCCCTGTTTTATCCAAACTAAAGATTTAAGTGCCACGTTCCCATCCAGAATGTGTGACTATGGCTGCATGACACTGCTGCTATCTTTCCAGCGGCGTCTGTCTGGCCTGGGTAATGGCAGATGAGAGAAAGCTGTTCTTCTAAAAAGATGGTGAAGTATACAAGGGGGTCCCAAGTCACTTTCCATACATGGGATTTGGGCATGAGAGGAGATAAGGTATTCAGATAGGGGAATAGTGATAACTTGAGAAGAAAAGAAAAGAAAACTGCTTGGGTGGCTGGACGAAGAATTAGATTTTAATCATGATCACGATTTCTGCTTCTCTCAATTTATTAAGCATAATCGTCTGCCATATTTTCCCGCTGGTTATTTATCCTGAAAAGGTTTCATTTTAATATGGCATTTGTGTTATGCATTAGTAACAAGCCTCTACAAGCGTTCATGGTTGCGGTTGCCAGATTTCAAGAATTTAAATCCTCCAATCAGAGCAATAATCGTGATTAACTATTAAAATAGTACAGGCTTAACTATTAAAATAGTACACTCATTATCGTGCAGCTCTAGCTAGTGGCTTTATGAGAGAATAATGATGGTTTGGGGTCTGTAACATATTTTAATGTTTTTGAAAGAAGTCTCTTCTGCTCCACGAGGCTGCATTTATTTGATAAAAAATACAGTAATATTGTGAAGTATTATTACAATTTAAAAGAACAGTTTTCAATTTGAATTTATTTTTAAAATTAATTTATTTCTGTGATCAAAGCTGAATTTTCAGCATCATTACTCCAGTCTTCAGTGTCACATGATCCTTCAGAAATCATTCTAATATGCTGATTTATTATCAATGTTGGAAACAGAGCTGCTTAATATGTTTTTGGAACCTGTGACACTTTTTTTGGGATTCTTTGATGAATAAACAGTTAAAAAGAACAGCATTTATTCAAAATGGAAATCTTTTGTAACAATATACAATACCGTTCAAAAGTTTGGGGTCAGTAATTTTTTTTTTTTAAAGAAATTAATGCTTTTATTCTGCAAGGATGTGTTAAATTGATAAAAAGTGATAATAAAGACTTATATTGTTAGAAAAGATTTCTATTTTGAATCAATGCTGTTATTTTTAGCTTTATTCATCAAATAATCCTGAAAAAAGTATCACAGGTTTCAAAATAATATTAAGCAGCACAAATGTTTCCAACAATGATAATAAATCAGCATTTTAGAATGATTTCTGAAGGATCGTGTGACTGAAGACTGGAGTAATGATGATGAAAAATCAGCTTTGCATCACAGAAATAAATGCAATTTTAAAGTATATTAAAACAGAAAACCATAATTTTAAATGGTAATAATATTCCACAATATTACTGTTTTTTTCTGTATTTTTGGTAAAAAAAAATTGCAGCCTTGATGAGCAGAAGAGACTTCTTTAAAAACATTACAAATCTTACTGATCCCAATCTTTTGAACAGCAGTGTGTGTGTATATATATATATATATATATATATATAGATAGATAGATAGATAGATACGAACAGATATTTTTCATCAAAATAAAATGTTTTACTTTTTTGCAAAAATAGATGGTGACTTTCTGTAAGGAACCAAAACAAACACAAGATTTCAAGGTCAGTAACATGTTGACAACAACACCCTCTTCACTGCTGCTTCTGTATTTCTGCTAAATAAAATTATTAACTCTCATGTTTCCTTGTTTCTTGATTGTTTGTATATTTTAGGTGCATCTTTTTATGACTAACCTAGGAATATTATTAGTTTGTGTTTTGTTTATGACAGGAAACTAATCAGCATTTCAACAGAGAACACAAACAGCATCATATGTATCCCAAACAGGCTCATTTCCCTCATATCACGATCACATTGCGCTCTACACATGCAAAATCTCACCTCATTGCGGATTCTGTATGTTAAATGAGTTTTAATTCAAGCCAACACACTTCTCCAGGTTTCATTTCAATCTTTCATCCGGCTTTTCGACGCTTCGCGCTTCTAGGCTGCCGTACCGGTGACGTAATGTCCATCCTACACCGGAAGTGTGAGTTGGCTGGCTGGGGATTTCGAGATGGTAAGTAGAAAACTGTTATTTGGAATAAGTTCATACAAGTGAGGTCGAAACGAGCAGTCAGATTGCTTTCACTCCGCTGAATGTCGACGCGTGCTGTCTGGTGTGGCGGTATATCCGTCCACGGTGCAGTGAAAGTGAAACCGCTGTCAGGAGAAGTTCAGTGTGCTGTTTGCTGCTGCAGTGATGCAGGACCATAAACAACAGAGAGCAGCTGTTCGTGTTGATCAATGCAGTGAACCTGAGATCTCTGTCAGCAAGCATTGGTCTGTTCTGCACTGTCACTCTCGACTTCTGTTGAACACATCATCTGACAGTATTCAGTACTGCTGCGAGTATGATGTGGCAGGGAGAACATGGCCTTAAACTGAAGACGGCTTGTTTCACCAAAATGCACCATAATACACTGCTGTTCAAAACTTTGGGATCAGTAAGATTTATAATGTGTTTTAAAGAAGTCTCTTCTGCTCATCAAGGCTGCATTTATTTGACCAAAAATACAGAAAAAAGTGATGCAAATCATGCACAAGATGTCATAACATAGACAGAAAACACTATGTAAAAATGTAAAATATTTTTTTTCTGTGTACTACTATGCATATCACTGTAGATTTTTTTTTTAATTACCAAGTACTCAACAACACTGACCCTAGCGTGAATAAATAATAGGTTGTTATGTCAAAACTAATGTCATGGTTTTGCCCACACACATTACTGTTTCTGTAGTCAGTTTAATAAAGAATAAATTAAACTAAACCATTTATATCTAAAGAAATGTAAGCTTTTTAAATGTGCATGAATTATTCCACTTTTTTTGGGGTTACAGTACTTTATAATTATAGTTGTTTATTAATAAGTGATTCATTATTCATTTCCTCTTTCTTTCTTTTGCAGTCTGCCATATTTAATTTCCAGAGTCTGTTGACGGTCATCTTACTGCTGATCTGCACCTGCGCGTATATACGAGCTCTCGCTCCCAACCTGCTGGATAAGAACAAAACAGGGTATGTTTACTGCCATCCATATATTTATATAGTAAACATTCTTATCATTCAAAAATTAAAATTTGCTGAAAATGTACTCAGCCTCAGGCCATCCAAGATGTGGATGAGTTTGTTTCTTCATCAGAACAGATTTGGAGAAATGTAGCTTTACATCACTTGCTCATCAATGGATCCTCTGCGGTGAATGGGTGCCGTCAGAATGAGAGTCCAAACAGCTGATAAAAACATCACAATAATCTACACCCCTCCAGTCCATCATTTAACATCTTATGAAGTGAAAAGCTGCATGTTTGTAAGAAACAAATCAAATAAAACTCACTGAGATGATTTTAACTTCAAACTGTCCTGTATCCATAATATTGCTTTCTTCAGTGAAAAAGTCATTACGTCTGAATCAGGAGAGAAATATGAACAAATATAGCACTCTTTACAAGCAAAAACAGGCCAAAACAGTTCTAAACAAATGTGTCAGTGGATTTTGATGTGAGAGGACAACAGGAGATGAGCTTTTTCACCAGAGGAAGCATTATTATGGATTACTTGAGAATTTCTGTAATGTTTTTATCAGCTGTTTGGACTCTCATTCTGACGGCACCCATTCACTGCAGAGGATCCATTGGTGAGCAAGTGATATAATGCTACATTTCTCCAAATCTGTTCTGATGAAGAAACTCATCTACATCTGTGATGGCCTGAGGGTGAGTACAGATTCAGCAAATTTTCATTTTTGGCTGAACTATTCCTTGAAGCACCGAAAGACTGGTGATTTAAAGGTTAAAGATGTTGTCCAAACAGGCCTGGGTTTGTTTTATGGTTTTATACAAACACTTCAAAAGAAAAATCTTTTGTTAATCCCCAGAAACAGCATCAGTAAAATGTTGCCAAGATATTTTTCTCATGGCGAAAGAGTTAACAATAAATAAACTCCTATTTTCTGTTAATAATACAAAATCTTTATTTACATTCTTAATCGATTTGATCTAAGTTGAGTGTCATTGGTCAGTGTTTGTTTTGGGGATGTGTCTGTGAAATGAAGTGATCGTCTTAACGTCGAACTCGAGCAACAAGATGTTCGCCACATGTTTGGACCTCACATGACAGGAGCAGGAAATGAAGGAGATAATTCACAACCAGTGATCTGATCGCAACAAACACATGCATTAGCCAAGACAAATTAGCCAGAGTTGCTACATATTAAAGTAATGGTTTTCGCACCCCCGCAAACGGCATACAACCGAGCCTTGTTTGCTACCAGTAACTGTGACGTACTTCCAAGATGGCCATTTTGGCGTTTATAGTGAATTTCTGCAAAGTTTTCATGGGCAGAAACTTGCAGATCTGCCTGTGTGTCACAGAGTAAATGATCGTGTGAAAGGACATCAAATATCCAAAGCCATGTTTGGATGATTGTAGCAAATGCCAAGGTTGCGAAACCTAAAGAGCGTTTACTGGAGAAATGTGTGAAAGCTTTGTTTGACGTGGGGAAACAGAGGCTGGGTTTTGTTCCCGGGGGTCTGCGCAGGCTGTTTACAGAGCATGTTCTCGCTGACCTGTTTGTTGTTTCTGTTCAGGCCAGATGCCCGTCTGCTCGTAGATCTCCACTCTGTCAGGTGTCTGTTGTGACATTTCAGGCCCCGAGAAGCTCATCAGTCATCTATAGTTCTGCCCTCTGTAATCTTCTGCTTCACGCTTCCTAGACGAGCAGTCGGCAGACATAAGAATTCAGCCCGCCGCTTTGTCTTTTACGCAAATGTTATTTTAAGCCATGGTATCAAAGCCTAATTCTAGTACTGCTAAATCAACATTTAAAAGATATACACAATTACAGTCTTTCTTTTCCAGGAAAACAAATATATGTATACTACCATTAAAGAGTAAAGAAATGAATACTTTTATTCAGCAAGGTCTCATTAAATTTGTCAAAAGTGACAGTAAAGACATTTTTTTTTACAAAAGATCTATTGTAAATGTAATGAAAAATATTAAGCAGCACAACTGTTTTCAACATTGATAATAATATGAAATGTTTCTTGAGCAGCAAATCAGCATATTATAATGATTTCTGAAGGATCATGTGACACTGAAGACTGGAGTAATGATGCTGAAAATTCTGCTTTGCATCACAGGAATAAATTACATTTAACATATATTAAAATAGAAAACAGTTATTTTGAATTGTAATAATATTTTACAATATTATGCAACCTTGGTGAGCAGAAGAGACTTCTTTCAAAAACTTAAAATCTTACCGATCCTGAACTTCTGAATTCATTCATTGTTTTAGTGGTTATACTAACTGCAGTAACTATGATATTTTGTTGTGAATTATGGTTACTTTATGGAATAATAAAAAAAACAATCCAAACATTTGAAGAAAAAAGAAAGAAATATGAGTAAAATCAGTAATATTTTTAATAATAATAATAATATGCATTTTATCTTAAACATGGGAAAAAGTTTGTTCATTTGCATACAAGAAATGTTTTAATAATTACATTAATAAATTTTAAGTCTGAAAATTAAAATATGACTTTTTTGTGGTAACTTGTCGCTTTTGATATACTATGCAAATTTTGCATATGTACTAATATTACTGGTAATTTGCTATATATATATATATATATATATATACACACACACATATGTATGTATGTGTGTATATATAAATATATATATATATATATATATAAATATATAAAGCTAATTCATTGGCGGTTCCCAGAGCTGCTTTTTATTATGATTTCAGTCCAGTTTTAATTGTTTTACATCATATCTGTTCAAGCGTTAACTGTAAACCCTTTCCTTTTGCCCTCAGATTCCTTGGAATTTTCTGGAAATGTGCAAGAATAGGTGAGTAATGTCATAAAAGCTACCATATCATGTGTTTTTGTGTGTGTGTGTTTTTTTATATGATTTATTCTTTTGCTATTTTTTCTTTTGGTAATGATCTTTTACGTTACCTTTTAGGTGAGCGCAAAAGCCCTTACGTGGCGTGTTGCTGCATCATCATGGCCTTCACGATTTTATTTTCGGAGTAGCTGCAGAAGCATGTGAGGATTTGGAGCAGGCAGAGATGATTTCCAAGAACAGCTACAAGATTCTACAGATGTGTAATTGGGCGACATTCAGACTCTCTTGGGCAGAACTGGCTTCTGGTAATGCATGTGGACTGCTCTCCAAATACAGCTTGAGCGTTTCTCAGCCTCCCGGACCTATTTTTGTAAATACAAATAATTGATGGTCTCCATGGTATTGCTCCAGTTGTCATTGACTCATGCACCCAAAGCTGATCAGATGTAACATGTTTGTTGTTGGAGCCAAAATGCTTGTCAATGACAGTTTTAATATGGGACATTGAGGATAAATTTGATGCACATGGATGTGCTTGATATCATGCTTGTTAAAATGTTTAATTGAATCTGTTGACTTTACATGAAGACGTGGTGAAGTTTGCATTAAAAGATGAATTTATTACAGAAATCTTGATATAAATGTTTGATAACAAAATCTGTGACATGTCTGTAGTCGAATGATATTAAAGATCAACAATATATACATATTGGCCATTGTTGATAGCTGATGATGATTGATATTATAAATCAATACAGTCGATTTTTTTGTTTAGATTTTAGGTAAAACCAGGCATCAAAACGATTTAATGTGCAGAAAATATTTTCATGACATGGTAAAAGTTTGAGTTAAGAAAAGGAAAGTTGAGTTGGAAAAATTTGCTTGATATCTGCTTCCAATATAAGACAAATCAAATCAACAATTAGCAAAATATTAATATTAGTGAAAATTTGTATATTGTGCATCCCTAAATAATATTATTCAGGTTTTTTAAAATCTATCTGTATCTTTTGGTAATACAAGAAACCCACAAAAAGAGAAAGAGAGTCTATTGTGCAAAATGCCAAAAGTATATACCAAAAATGATCCCTTCAGGCTCCATTATTTAAACTGGCAAGTTTAGTTTTATCCCAGCCGGCAAACGGTGCATTTGCTCATAAAACGCTAAACTTACAATGTCAAGTCATTAAAAACGTGAGCGGATATCAACGCGGTATGACTTTTTAGGGGGTCATTTGCACATGTTGACAAATCTGTCATTTCACACAGGAGGTACTGAAGATGTGATTGGGATGATTGTTTTCTCTGGCAGTGTTTGAGATCATAAATCTGTAAAACCTCAACTGTGCATGACAGTAAAGAGCTATCAATGTGAGCAAAAGATGTAAATCACTCATCAAAGTGTGAGGATTTTGTCTATTAGCCATTATAAAAACTTTTACTTCAAAACAGGCCACAGAAAAGACTAATTTTGTGACGTGAAGTTCTCCAACACCCTCTTTGTAGCTCCTCTGATGACTTTGGATCACAATCCTTTCGGGTTTTGCAAGCAAAGGCATTGAGATAATATTGGCGAAGCATTTTTTCTAGTGATATTTTAATTGTTAGACCTGGTAAAACTCTCATCCGTGCTAGAAGAACAAACCTTCAATTATAAGATTCGTCAAAGATCTCATCAGCACCTTTAAAAATAAAAGTTCCAAAAAGTTTTTTTTTATTTTTTCACAGCGATGCCGTATAGAAGAACCTTTCAGTGAACGGTTCTTAAAAGAACCATTTTTTTTTCTTAGTATGATGAAAATTGTACAAAACTAAAGAACCTTTTCCACTATAAAGAACCTTTTGTGGAATAGAAAGGTGGATGCTAAAGGCTCTTAATGGAACCATAGATACCAATAAAGAACCTTTATTTTTAAGAGGGTGGAAAATTTCCATGAATGTTAAAGGTTCTTCATGGAACCATCAGTGCCAATAAAGAACCTTTATTTTTAAAAGTTTAGGATTCCCGTACAACATGTCGAAACTATCAGCTCCATCTGTTAAAAGTAATGTCTCAGACTCATATCTTGGACCTCGACCTTTAGCATCCTCCTCACACTGAGCAGGAAAGTCTTTTATCTGCTCTTAACAAGCACTAAACATGTATGTATCCAGTCAAATGACTTCAAGGGCCTGCCCCAAGGAGCTCAACCCATATTCCTGAAGCATGCGTCAGTGCAGAAGCCCTTCTCGACGGTGTTCAGAGGCAACTCTGCGCTCCTCTTTAAAAGCAGACTTCAGAGCTACAGGTGGCTTTCTTCTAAGGCCACTCATAAGTACAATAGACATCAGTTGATGTTAAAAGTGAACACTTGGGGTTGTTAAAGCAGTGGGGAAGTGTTTCAGATCTTTAACAGTAGCAGCTCCTCTACAGAAGATTGTTAGAAGAAAATCTTAGAAACTCATAGAGATTGATTCAGTGTTGCAGGTTTGTCGACGGCATGCATCTATTCATATCTAACCATCCACCCATCTATCGTTCTATCCATCAATCCATCATCCATTGTTCTATCTATCTACCTATGTCTGTCTAGCATTGCATCCATCCATCCATCCTTCTATCTCAGATAGAATCATCAGAATTAGAGCATAGCTTTGCTAGTAGAGTTTATAAATTTACAGCTTATTGATGATGCAACATAAACATAGTTCAAAAATAGCCTAAAAAGACCTTTTTTGACATAAATTATTAGATTATACTCAGGGCTTTCTTATATTACCACCTTGACTCTGCTGAGGCCCCCTGACTTACCTACAGTGATCATGGACTGAGATCAGATGAAGGAGAATGACTGCATTCATTGTTCCTGCCATCCATTGGAGAGAATTTTTCTGAAAACAGGATGAAACCCAATATCCCAATAAAGAGCAATGGAAGAGGCCAAATGATTTGTATGAAGATCAACTGCCACAACACATCACATTTTGTGTACTCTCGTTAAATATCGCTTGACTAGTAAAGATCTTATTTGTTCTCTGGAACATGACTATATGATTAGATACGTGTTTCAGAAAGTATAACACAAAAAGGACTAAACTTTTTCACAGCGATGCCATAGAAGAACCATTTTGGGTTCCCCAAAGAATCTTTCGGTGAAAAGTTCTTCAAAGAAAATTTTTTCTTAGTGTGAACAACATTTTAATAATCTAAAGAATTTGTTTTTTCCACTATAAAGAAACTTTTGTGCAATGCAAAGTTTCCATGGACGTTGAAGGTTCTTCATGGAACCATAGATGCCAATAAAGAACCTTTGTAGCTGTTTACACTGCAAGTGCACACTAGTTTTGCTATATTGGAGTCTATACCATTCTTAAAGCACTGCAAGAAACCTCTGAAAAAGAAACAATACATTTAGGCTAGTATAAGAGGGTTGTTAACCCCCTTGTTATGTTCAATTGGAAACAGGAGCTTTTACAGAGCGAATTCCCATGAATAGATTCTCTGTGTATTGTTATATAACTCAACCCCCTACAGATGAAACGGTTATAATTGAATAATACACAACACATGAGCAGATCTGGGCTGGAAACGTCAGCTGGGCCTCTGGGGCCGCATTCGCCCTCTCCATGGGAAGCCGTGCTGGCACACATCATCATCGGTACAGTGCCCCATAGTGCCTGCAGGCACACCTTTGGTGAGCGGTGCGTTTGGCCCATCAGTGGACTAACCGTTTGAAGACTGTGGGGTGCATGTTAAGTGATCCTGGAAAACAATTTCAAGCTGCTGTACGTGACCCTTGGCTCCCCACTTACAGAAAATCCAATCAACCCTCACTCTCTTTGCTTAATATGGACTTATAGTACAAAACATTTCTGGGTATTTATGTCAATTACTAAGAAAAGAGAACAATATGCTCTTATTTTGTACAGTAGACTGCATAGAGCATTTGCAAACATTAAACCACTGTGATCCCAGAGTAAATACCATGTGGTGCCAATAAAGACTCTTAAGTGGTTCTTTAGTGGCAAATTTTACCATTTTTATTTTATATTGGGTTCCTATGTGATTCTTTGGAGATTAATAAATTGTTTGATATGACATTATAGGTTCATTATAGGTCCAACATATGGGTTCAAAGTATCTTCCTGGGTTTAAACATGGCTTTGAGACTTAAAAAGAGGCCGTAAAACCCATTTGTTTTTTAGATTGCATAAATAGATAAGGGATAGAGTGAGTGTCACCTTAGAAACGCCCTGACAATCACCCAAAATACCATAGCAACTGCAAAGCAACAAGTTAAAAAACACTCAGAACACTTTACAAATATCAAACACACTGGCCACTACCTATAACAGCCTAGCATGTTAAAAAATACTCAGAATAACTTTGAAACACCCAGACAATCACTCAAAATACCTTAGCAACTGCACAACAACACGTAGAAGCATTTGTAGAAGCATGATTACAACCGATCAGAGCACCTTAGCAATGATATCTCCCTGGCAACCACATAGCAACACACCAAATCCACCCAGAACACCTTAGCAGGACAGATGCTAAAAACACTTAGAACACTGTAGAAATAACGTGACAATCACTCAAAATACCCTAGCAACTGCACAGCAGCACATAAAAAAACAACAACAACTCAGAACACTTTAAAAATAGCAACGCCCTGGCAACTGCCTGGAACGCCCTACCAACAGCATAGCCGTGCACATGATAAAAAGAACACCTAAAAAAAACAACCTAACAATCACTCAAAATTCCCTAGCAGCTGCACAACAACATGTTAAAATAAACTCAGAACATTTTGGAAATAGCAACTCCCTGGCAACTACCTAGAATGCCCTAGCAACCACATAGCAGCATGATAAAAACCACTCAGAACACCTTCGCAACAACAACGTCCTGGTAACCACCCAAAACACCCTAGCAACCACATACATAGAAGCATGTTCATAACCAATCAGAACACCTTAGCAATGGTAACTCCCTGGCAACCACATAAAGTAGCAACCCACTAAACACCACCCAGAACACCTTAACAACACCCTGGCAACATGTTAAAAAACACTCAGAACACCTTTGAAACGCCCTGACAGTCACCCAAAATACCCTAGCAACTGCACAGCAACATGTTAAAGGGGTCATATGATGTTGCTAAAAGAAGGAGCCATTTTAGGTAGGCGTGGCTGACTCTTAACTTTTATAAAGAATATATCTTTGGATTTGAGACTTTAGTCTTTGCAACTTTACAGATCTTCTTTATGCACCAAGAGCTTGAAACACTCCAAAGAGAAAGGAAAAATTGAAATCGCATCATATGACCCCTTTAAAATACACTCAGAACATTTTAGAAAAAACAACACCCTGGCAACTACCTAGAACACCCTAGCAACTGCATCCATTCAGAACACCTAAGAAACAGCAACGTCCTGGAAGCAACCCAAAAAACCCTAGCAAACACATACTTAGAAGCATGATTATGATCACCAAGAACACATTAGCAACACCTGGCAATCACATACAGTAGCAACACACAAAAAAATGACCCTGAACACCTTAGCAACATCTTGGCAACCACTCAGAACACTTTAGCACCAAGTTTTGCCACTTAAATTTACTTTAGAGAATGTCGGTCTAGTTTATCAACAAGTGGTGTTGTGCCACAGATTTGAACCACTAGAAGAGTGTCTCACACCAATATCCTTCACAAGAACTGCCAGCGATGTCACACAATCACACAGTTGTTTCTGTGTTGCCTAATACTTGAATTGAGCTCTAAAATAAATAATGAGTAGACAGTATATCTTCATTAACTGTTTAACAGGGCATTACACAGCCATTTTAGCACTGGCCTTCAGATAAATCTCCCCCTGAAAGTGGATGTGCCCACAGCACACTTTTCCAGCATGTTATCATTGGATGTGTTTCAATTGTTGTATATCCTCTTGCACAATGAGCATTTTAAAACAGCTGTGGCAGAGGGGACATTTTATTTCTCCCCGTGGTGTTATTGTAACAGGAAAATACATAAATTTCAGTAGGGTCTCTGCAGTCGAATCCTAGTAATATTTAATTTACTTCGCACTTAAGTAATATTTTGTTGAGAAAATTACGAATAAAGTACATGGTTGGTTGTGTTTGCTTGTGTAAAACTCACTGCTAGGACTTTGTAGGTGGTTACCAACATATTTGCCAGAATACTTTATTTTTGTTATTATGCTTTTTCACTTTTTCAACTTTAGTTAATGTGTAATGTTGTTGTTTGAGACTAAAAAACATCTGCAAGGTTACATAGCTCAAAGTCCACTCTAAAGGGAGATATTCTCTTTAACAGAAAACAATTTTCAAGAACTACAACAAACGGCTCGTTTGGACTACAGTGCTCTATTTCTCGATATTGTGAAGTCACGATGTTACTCATTTAAATAATCCCGCCCATGAAATACACAAAAAAAGGCGCTAGAGACTATAGACTCTAAAAAATACCATGTCTAGTAAATTCCAGGCTAGCAAAGGTTCTGTACGATCCTCTTGTTTGTACATATTTTCAGGATCTGAATCAGGCTTGAATTGGTATGGTAAAATTGAGGTCATTGTTAATATTTACACCCGAGCAGTGGAAACTTGCGGTTATGGAAGGGGCGTGTCATTTCTGGAACGTGCTCTAAGCAGTTCGCCAATCACAACACACTCGGCCAGCTAACCAATCAGAGCAGATTTCGTGTTTCGGAAGGAGGGGCTTTATCAAAACAGGAATTAAACAGGCTGTTTGAGACAGACTGGGAAGAGAGATGTTGCAATAATGTAAAATATGTGAAAAATTAATAGCAATCAAGCATGAAAACATATTCTAGTACGCCCCAAAAACCAAATCAAGACTTTGTAAAAGGGCATAATAGGACCCCTTTAATTCAGCCAACTACACAAGTATGCATTGGTATATGTGTTGTTTCAAAGATAGCAACGGTTGAAGAAATTCATACAGGAAAGTCGTAACTAAGCTTGCTAAGTCACATGCTAAGTGTAGCGTGACGCACACATGACCATACGCACATGCTTGTTTTTAACTGACTCATCTCTTGAGCATCAGGGGTTGTTGTGAGCAGGGGCTCTTTGAAACAGCCTATAAACGTTAACTACTGGCATCTTACGTTTCAAGGAAACAAGCAATATCCAGCCTCCCAATGGGAAGCAGCTGAACGTGAGAGTCATTACAGAGACAAATGAAACCCAAACTACAGAGCCACACAGGCCTAATCCTGCCAATGTGGGGATATTTCAATACATGCAATTAATTAAATGTGTCATTTTTAGCAGATCAACTATAAGTAGTAGATACAATACGATAAAAGATATTCAAAATAAACAATTTTTCCACTCAGTAATATAGTGAATTAGCCTAATTTTAGGTTGTTTATGGTTGCTAAGCAATATAGAGAATATACAGTGCTTTTAAGTCGGAAAGATCTTATTTACATGTTGAACGGCACCACAACTTCGGAATTACGAGTGGGAAACTTGGGATTTTCTTTGAGCCCAGGGTTTTGCGTTAGTGAGAAAACATAGTGGATGAAAAGAAACAGCATTTATACATTTACGGTAAATTTGTTGAAATTATTATCATTTATTATTATTATTTTATTTATTTTTTTACAAGTAAACTAAAGTTGCATGTACAAAATATGATAATATATAAAAATTGCCTTTACAGCATTGAATAAAAACATAAACAGCATGAACACACTTGATGCCAGTGCTAGGTAGTAACTGACTACATGTAAACTACAATTTTTGTAATGTGGTTTGGAATCAGTAACAGGCTCAATTTGATGTAGTTCTTTAATATTAATCATTTTGTAGATGTATTTTTTCTTCAGGAGGACTTGAACGCACCAATAGCACGTGCAGTTACAATGGCTTCATCCCATCAGAATTTAGAATCAGAACTATCAGTTTGATTTAATCAGAATAAACAATAAGAATAAATGGTTCATTAGAATACTGTGGGTTGTTTATGGTTGCCAGGCAACATGACAACATAGTAACTTGACAATTAATTTAGAATGTGTGATCATGGGTTTGTGTTTGACAGTATTTACTATGACACTGAACATGGGCCATCCAACTAGAATTTAGAGTCTTTTATGATTTACTTTAAATATTCAATTTAACAATCACCCATGAATCATCATAGTAAAATCTGTAACCTTCCAGTGGCAGCTGAGTTGTCCTTCCTGTGCACTTTTCCAAAGTTCTTCACGTTAATCTGGTTGTATGTCAGCTCCGCTAGTGCCTGATTCCCTCCATATGGGACTACTTCCCTGTACTGTGATCCAAACCTGAGGGGGCATTTTAACAGAACCAGCATACAACATGGGACGCAGTGTTGAAGAAACTAGAGTGGAGAATTAAGGCAGACACATTAGCGTAAAACTTCACTTACTTTACATTTAAAACCAATCCAGTATTATCAAATATCAAAATAGTTCTGTGTTGTTGGCCAGCTGCTATACAATAGACTTATAGTCTTATATACTTTCAGGGCTACATATGCTAGCTGAAGAATAGCAGGTATTACAGACCTCCTACATCCTTATTTGCTCTCTCTGGTTTCTCTGGATGTAACATCTTTCAGCAGGTATATTAAAAACCCTAAGCTGCGCTTTGAAAGTTCAGATGCTAATGAGAAACACATGTATGGAGAGAAAAGAGAGATTAGGAGCAGAGGAGGCTGGGGAAAACAAAGCAACACTGGCATAAAAAGGTGGGCTCTCAGACTTACATCATCTGTGACTTATACGCTTTTCTAATTCTCCTGTGGGACCCTCCCCAGTCAGAAAACCACTGTTTTAGAGCAGATTATGATGATTTTGCACATATGTCAATGGGTTAGCGTGTCTTAGCGAGCTGCTAAACAAACTTTGAAATGTGACGTCCCCCTAAGGAAAGAGATAGAAGTGACAACAACATTAAAACATAAATTCTGTTACATTTTCCATTAACAAAATGTTTTTATGTTGAATGTTTTAAAATGGAAATGTAAAATTTTGTCATGTTGTTGCTATGGTGTTCTGAGTGGTTTAACATGATCTTGGTTGCTAGGATGTTTTGAATGGTTTTAGCCTGTTGTCATGTGGTTGGTAGGGTGTTCTGAGTGGTTTAACACGATCTTATGTGGTTGCTAGGATGTTCTGAATGGTTTTAACGTTATGTGGTTGCTAGGATGTTCTGAGTGGTTTTAGCCTGTTGTCATGTGGTTGCTAGGGTGTTCTAAGTGGTTTAGCATGATCTTATGTGGTTGCTAGGATGTTCTGAATAGTTTTAGCCTGTTGTTATGTGGATGCTAGGGTGTTCTGAGTGGTTTTAGCCTGTTGTCATGTTGTTGCTAGGGTGTTTTAAGTGGTTTAACATGATCTTATGTGGTTGCTAGGATGTTCTGACTGGTTTTAACATGTTATGTGGTTGCTAGGATGTTCGGAGTGGTTTTAGCCTGATGTCATGTGGTTACTAGGGTGTTCTAAGTGGTTTAGCATGATCTTACGTGGTTGCTAGGGTGTTCTGAGTGGTTTAACATGATCTTATGTGGTTGCTAGGATGTTCTGAATGGTTTTAACATGTTATGTGGTTGCTAGGATGTTTTGAGTGGTTTTAGCCTGTTGTCATGTGGTTGCTAGGGTGTTCTGAGTGGTTTAACATGATCTTATGTGGTTGCTAGGATGTTCTGAATAGTTTTAGCCTGTTGTTATGTGGTTGCTAGGGTGTTCTGAGTGGTTTTAGCCTGTTGTCATGTTGTTGCTAGGGTGTTTTGAGTGGTTTAACATGATCTTATGTGGTTGGTAGGATGTTCTGACTGGTTTTAACGTTATGTGGTTGCTAGGATGTTCTGAGTGGTTTTAGCCTGTTGTCATATGGTTACTAGGGTGTTCTAAGTGGTTTAGCATGATCTTACATGGTTGCTAGGGTGTTCTGAGTGGTTTAACATGATCTTATGTGGTTGCTAGGATGTTCTGAATGGTTTTAACATGTTATGTGGTTGCTAGGGTGTTCTAAGTGGTTTATCATGATCTTATGTGGTTGCTAGGGTGTTCTGAATTGTTTTAGCCTGTTGTCATGTGGTTGCTAGGGTGTTCTGAGTGGTTTAACATGATCTTATGTGGTTGCTAGGATGTTCTGAACGGATTTTACATGTTATGAGGTTGCTAGGGTGTTCTGAGTGGTTTAACATGATCTTATGTGGTTGCTAGGATGTTCTGAATGGTTTTAACATGTTATGTGGTTGATAGGGTGTTCTGAATGGGGTTTTAACATGTTATGTGGTTGCTAGGGTTTTCTGAGTAGTCTAACATGATCTTATGTGGTTGCTAAGATGTTCTGAATGGTTTTAACATGTTATGTGGTTGCTAGGATGTTCTGAATTATTTTAACATGTTATGTGGTTGCTAGGATGTTCTGAATTGTTTTAGCCTGTTGTCATGCGGTTGCTATGCCCTGGTGTTTTAAGTGGTTTAGCATGTTGTTATGCGGTTGCTACAGTGTTCTGAGTGTTTTAGCATGTTCTTATGCAGTTGCTAGGAAGTTCTGAGGGGTTTTAGCCATAGATATGTATACGTAGATGCCTCATTAGCGACTGTTTCTATGGGCTGCTATACATAAGCCGTCCACCATATTGGAGGGGTCAATTTGACATCATTCACCATAATAATCAATGAATATTCGAAGATGCCACAATCCTTACATATCTATGGTTCCGCCCCTCTCTCGCATTCTCAGCTGTGAAAGGTTATCCCGTTTCTTCAGGGATTTAAATCCCGGTGGTTTTTACAACCATCAGCTGTGCAGGATTGTGGCATTTTCGAATATTCATTGATTATTATGGTGAATGACGTCAAGTTGACTGTTTAAGATGGCGGACGCGTTTACATGCTTGGAGCTGTCGAATGAGGCATCTACCTATACACCTATCTATGGTCAGGCCTGTTGTCACGTGGTTGCTAGTGGTTTGAGCATGTTGTTATGCAGTAGCTAATATTTTCTCAATGGGTTTTTAGAGTGGTTTTACACTGTTATGCGGTAGCTAAAATTTTCTGGATGGTTTTAACTTTTTGCTATGTTGTTAAGGTGTTCTGAGTGGTTGTTATGTGGTATTTAAAGTTTTCTGTATGGTTTCAGCTTGTTGCTATGCTGTTGTTAGGGTGTTCTGAGTGGTTTTAGCATGTTGTTAGGCAAAAACAGTTTATAACACCCTAGCAACTGCAACTGAGTGGTTCTGGTTTTATCTCATTAAGCTATTGCTAGGATGTTCTGAGTTGTTTTCTGCCTGTTAAGTGTTTGCTCATGCATTCCAAGTGGTTTATCATGTTGTTATGTATTTATTAGGGTATTCTGCATGGTTTTAGTATGATATATGGTTGCTAATATGAGCTGAATTGTTTTAGCGTGTTGTTTTGCAGATGCTAATGAGTTCTGAGTAGGTTTAGCAGGCTGTTTTGTGGTTGCTAGGTGGTTACTTACAGGCCCAAGTTAAAAGAGCTCACCTCCAAATCTGGATTATGATATTCTGGGCTCTAGTCATGGCTTGGGTCCCTACGTCAATCTAAATCTCTGGGAGTTTTTCGTCTGCCAGGTGAAAACTGCATGTCTGAAAATAACACGCATAAATAAAATAATAAGTAATAGCACAGTTTTTCTCAAAAGGCCACACAATCTGAGATATCAAAGCACAAATGGTGCAAGACAAGTTACACGTAAAAGTTTAACACTTAGGGTTAAGTTTCTGTTCAAACAGCCTTAGCAAGCACTGCTAATGATATTATACGAATGGACTATAAGTTCTCAGAGAACCATAAGCAGAGTCAAATTTACCTTGAAGTTTGCTTGTGCCATGTGATATGAGGCCATCTATTGGTCCTGGAGCTCACAGATCTTTGGTTCTTTCCCAGAAAACTCTGTTTAACTTGGCAACAATGACACTGTCCAAAACTCTTCAGGCAGCATATGAGAAAGAGCCAGAATGTGATTAAAGCCTCGTACCGAAGGAAACAAAAGGCCCTTTTCTCAACAAATCCAGCACAGTGACTAGACGATGCCAACGTCAGTCAGTGTTTGTGAGATACTGAGAATGACCAGCGAGAAACTGATTTCTAGTTGTTTTACTGACTTTGCCAATCTATTAAAGGGGTCATAGGATGCTACATGCACTTTTACAAGTTGTTTGAACTGAAATGTGTGTTGGCAGTGTGTGTACACAACCACCCTATAATGATAATGTTGTTGGATGTAATAATGAACATAGCAGTCGTCATTTACTCCCGACATCTGAGCCACTGAACTCGCAGTGGATTTTGTTTGTTTGTGAAGGGAATGCTCCCCCGATCTGCCTAAATGGGTCTATGTTCGCGCGAATCATTCATGATCCAGCCTCATCTACAGATGAAGTGAGTATAATGTTTTGTAATGAATCTTTGCAAATCGGGAAATGCTACAAAAACGGCTTGATCTGAAAAGAGCTGTTTTTGACAAGGTAAAAAAGGTGTTTTTTACACTACCATTGAGAAATTTTAACCAAACTATGTTACAGACTTTTCATTAAGACCATAAAGAATCATATCAACATGTGGAAAATGCGCATCATATGACCCCTTTAAAAATCACTGCAATACAGCTAATTTAAAAAATCACTGAGCAAAAATTATCTAATACAAATGACATTCAAACCATTCTAAGTGTTGCTTAAGTGTCCAAATCAGTGTTATTTTAGTATTATAGTTTTTATTCATATCTAGAATTCAATAGAATTAAAACTTAATAGAGAGATTTTATTATTTTAGCTATGTTTTAGGTATGATTATTTCATGGTTTCAGTTTTAGTTTAATAACTCTGGTCCAAATTATTTTTGGGGACACTAGATCTAAATCAAGCAACTTTTTAATCAAACGTTTATTTTAGACTCTCTCTCCAATTTCAGACCAGGTCAAATCTGACTCAGCATAATAATTGGTGCATTAAACAACTATATGTTTTTGTTTATTCATCGTTGGCATCAGTGAAACCTTGTAAACACTGATGCCTTTTAGAGGTCGTAATCAAAAACGGTAGCTTTTTCCACAAAGGTTATGTACTTAGGTCTCAGAGGACATACAGTATATTTGCATCTGTGTACGTGTGTGTGTGTGTGTGTGTGTGTGTGTGTGTGTGTGAGAGAGAGAAAACAAACAGCGGCTGTCGCACCATCCCGTATCAGTTGGAGCAGATTGTTTGGAGCGTGTCCAGCAGCTAATTTTCCTATTAAATCACATTTACTACCTCAGCAATGCCTTTACTTTATAAAAATACCTCAACAATATTCAACAATATAATTTAGGGGGAAGTCATGGCCTAATGGTTAGAGAGTCGGACTCGTAACCCAAAGGTTGCGGGATGGCTGCCCACTGCTCCGGGTGTGTGTTCACGGTGTGTGTGTTCACTGCTGTGTGTGTGTGCACTAAGCATGCACAGAGCACTAATTCCTAGTATGGGTCACCATACTTGGCCACATGTCACTTCACTTTCACTTCAGAAACATGCTTGTAAGGTGAGCTTGTGCTATATTCCTTTATAATAAATGCTACTTGGTATTATATTTTGTAATCTAATTCAATCAAATGGTTTTTAAGCATGGCTTCAGTGACGAATACTTTCTTTTCTTTTTTTTCTTTTTTTTTAGAGTCGCTGTAGTGTTGAATCACTTGCGCTTCGGTCAATGGCGGCCCCTAGTGGACACGCGTGTAAACTACAACAACACAGCACACACTGACCAACAGATGTCAGCAGCGGCTCGTTCACGCTCAGGGTGGCATTTCACAAATTTAATTCCCCAACTCCATTAGAAGCGATCAAACTCCATTAAGCACGACCTCCAGTGAAGCATGTAAAATAAATGGGTATTTGTTTCTACGGCAATTCTAATTTCCTTTCCTCTAATGTAACAACTCCTCCAGATATAATAATAATATTGAGGTCTGTCTACCCCAAAACATACCTAACCAGCATATGCTGGTTTTTTCAACAGGGTAAAACTTACTACGTCCGTCAGTTAGACTTTCTGCACACAGTCAATCGTAAATGTGACTGGAAGAGTTCACCCAAAAATGAAAATGTCATCATTTACTCACCGTCATGTGCTTTGGAGCATGCTAGCTCGTTTATGCTAGTCATTAGCATTCTGCGGAGAATAAATAATGCTGTTTTGCGCTGTTCTTTTCCATACAGTGAAATTGTTGAGCTGCAAAATTACTGGAAATGAAGGCAAACCTGACGTTTGAAATCTAAGTGAATAATGACTTACATTTTGCCTGTTCCTCACACCAAGACTTTAGAAGACTTGAATCACACCTCATATTTCATACAGATTACTTTATTGCCCTATTCATTTTAATTGTGGCAGAGTTTAGATATTCTATAAAAACAATTGGAAATTATATGGTTTCGAAACGTAAGGGTGAGAAAATTACAAAATGTAATGTTTTTTTTTTTTGTGAACTATTCCAATAAATTCGTTATCATTTACTCGCCCTCATGTCTCTCATCCAGAAATGCTAAAGGAGATAGTTTGAAGATGGTTCACACTGATTTCATCAATACAATTGAAACATACAGTGACCAGGGCCTGTCAAGTTGCAGAAAGGGACAAAAAGCACCATCAGAGATAACAAAGAACATTCGCAGTACTTTGACTAACAATTTTCTCTTAAAGCTGTGAACAAATGTTTTTAGTTGGATGTTTGTCTTTTATTAAATGTTACTACTTTCAGAACATTCAGAGAACATTCAAAAGTAACGTTCCCATAATGTTTTTTTCTAACATTCTCTCAATGTTACGCCACTTTAATTGAACGATCTTCAAAGTTCTCTGGACTTTAATAACATTCTCAAAATATCAGCACAAAAACATATTTTATACATGTTTTAGTTGGATGTTCATAACTTAAATGTTACTACTTACTACTTATTTTGGAATGTTCAGAGAACATTCAAAAGTAACATTCCCCTAATGATAAAATGTAATGCTACTTAACATTTCTGTAATGTTAATAGAATGGTCATTCAAAGTTGTCTGGTGAATGAACATGAACATTCTCAAAATGTCAGCACAAAAATATACATCGTTCATGTAAATTGAAATGTTTTAGTTTGACATTCGTCTAACTTTTTTTAAACGTTACTATTACGTATCAGAACCTTAAGAGAACATTTAAAAGTAACGTTCCCTTAATGTTTTGTCTAAAATTCTCTCAACATTACGGAAAGTTAATAGAACATTTATTCAAAGTCGTCTTGCCTTTAATAACATTCTCAAAATTCCAGCACAAAAATGTTATTTATACACCGTTCATTGAAAGTGGAATGTTTTACACATTACTACTTACTGTTACCAAAATGTTCTGAGAACATTCAAAAATAGTGTTCCCATAATGATACAATGGAATGTTCTCCTAATGTTTCTGTAACATTTGTAAATGTTATTTTTGTTTTCTTTGCACTCAAAAAGTATTCTCGTAGCTTCACAAAACTGAAGTTGATCCACTGATGTCACATGGACTGTTTTACCGATGTCCTTACTACGTTTCTGGACCTGGGAACATTTCAGTTGCGTTGCTGTCTATGCAGGGTCTGAGAGCTCTCACATTTCATCAAAAATATCTTAATTTGTGTTCCGAAGATGAACGAAGGTCTTACAGGTTTGGAACAACATGAGGGTGAGTAATTAATGACAGAATTTTCTTTTTTGGGTGAACTATCCCTTTAATAACTAACATTACCAAAACGTTCTTAGAGCATATTTTTGTTAGATGGGATAAAAGTAGTCCATATGACTTGTAGCTTTGTGTGAGAAACATCAAAATGAATTCAAGACACAGATGAAACCAAACACTATTGGACATATCAATTTCAAATACACAGATTTGAAAAGATTTGAAGAGTATAATTGAGCTTTACAGCCATTAATTCATTTTTGGGTGACCTAAACCTTTAAGAATGGCCCTGTTTAAGAAGCAGGTAACATTTCCCTTCTGTGCTCCATCTATGTGTTTCTCTCTCTCCCCTCCATCATTCCTGTCTGTCCATTAGAGCGAGATGCTCCGGGTAGGAGGCTGACCTCCTTACCAACACTGATAGTCCCCTGAGAGACGCGTGCCCCATTTAGACATGCTGACTGAGGACTTTCACCATCTTCTCTCAAACTCCGGACTCTAAACTCAGCTCCTCCATTTCAGACTTCACATCAGACAGTCAGGATTTCAGAGGGATTTGATTCCATTCAACTTTTAAATCGTGTCCTGGCACAGCACGCTACTTGGATGAGTAATGAAGTGAAATGTCAGATTACAGGGAGACACAACAAAAAATATATTAGACTATTTACTTTGCTTATTAGATACAAGGTTATACAAATCACATTGTACTTCGATTTCAGGCCTCTGAAATGTCAAAAATAGGCCAAACGCAGCCACATGCTTCACAATACCCGACCAGTGAGGGAAAATATATTGAGTCACACACACACCTACGCAGCTGAAGACAGACTTCCAGACTAATGTTTGAATAGCAATCCTCCGTATGCCTGCACACACAGCTACTCTTACGTGATTTTTACAATCCCTTCAAAATGCAAAAAATAAATAGCAGCAGAGAAATCTATTGTTTGTCTTTTTAATTTGATGACAGTGTCACATACTGTACATTTTCTGAACAAATCCCTGTATTTAAACATTAAGGTTGCGTACATGCATCCTCTGAACAAATGCAACTGGGTTGAATGGGAATTCTAACAGATCGTTCTCAGAGCATTTCAGTGATATCTGTCAGATAATATGTGACCCTGGAGCACATAACCAGTCTTAAGTCGCTGGGGTATATTTGTAGCAAGAGCCAAAAATACATTGTATGGGTCAAAATGATAGATTTTTCTTTTATGCCAAAAATCATTAGGATATTAAGTAAAGATCATGTTCAATGAAGATATTTTGTAAATTTCCTACTGTAAATATATTAAAACAATTTTTGATTAGTAATATGTATTGCTAAGAACTTAATTTGGACAACTTTAAAGACGATTTTCTCAATATTTTGATTTTTTTGCACCCTCAGATTCCAGATTTTCAAATATTTCAAATATTGTCATATCCTAACAAACCATACATAAATGGAAAGCTTATTTATTCAGCTTTCATATGATGTATAAATCTCAATTTCGAAAAATTGACCCTTATGACTGGTTTTGTGGTCCAGGGTCACATATGGACCAAGAGTACCTTTAATTTTGTATACACTACAAGTAATATTTCAGTAAGATTTTTTAATGTTTTTAAATAAGTCTCTTATGTTCACCAAGGCTGCATTTATTTGATCAAAAATACAGTAAAAACAGCAATATTGTGAAATATTATAACAATTTAAAATAACTATTTTCTATTTGAATATATTTTAAAATAATGTGGCAAAGCTGAATTTTCAGCATCATTACTCCAGTCTTCAGTGTCACACGACCCTTCAGAAATCATTCTAATATGCTGATTTGCTGCTTAAGAAATATTTCTCATTATTATCAATGTTGAAAACAGTTTTTATTCTTCGGTCATATTCTTCTGAAAACTGTAATTGTCAGGATTACTTGGTGAATAGAAAGTTCAAAAGAACAGCATTTATTTAGAATAGAAAACTTTTGTAACATTATAAATGTCTTTACTGTTAATTTTGATCAATTTAATGTATCCTTGATGAATAGGAAATTTTACTGATCCCAAACATTTGAATGGCAGTATATGAATTTATTAAAACATTAAGAGCAGTCTTGAGCTAACTTATGAACTTGAAGACTTGGTGTCTTGAATGATCAAGCACTGCTAAGAAGACTTCTGAAGCCTCGTTGGCCATTTTGAGACCCTCAGCATGTCCACTGTACGTACTCTGGGTCCGTGGAGTCTGAGACAGACAGGAAGATCAGAGCAGGTCAAAGCAGAGGCGCTTCAGTCTGGAGCGGACACCTCGGTGCTGTAGCTCAAAGGGACGTCCAGTCTGATGACGGGTCCAACAACACTGAGCCAAGTCACGATATAGTTCACCCTCCTGAGAACAGATGAGATGATCAGAGCATCTACCCATATTGCAATGCTGCAAATTAAGAAATTATTATATCTAGTCATATTTAACTAACTAAATAGATAGATGGATATGCCAGATCTGATAATTAGACAATGGATGAAGACATCACTGAATCAACAATGAACTGACTTTAATTGATAAACTGACTGTTTTCTATTGTCCTCTTGCATTATCAGCACACATTTTTCTGTTTAATACTGTAAAGCTGCTTTGACACAATCTGTATTGTACAGAGTGTTATATAAATAAAGGTGACTTGACATTCATAGCTAAATAAGACAGATAATACACTATGAGATGATATAATACCGTTTTAAAATGTTAAAAGGATTATTTCTAGATAAAATAAAGCTTGTATTCAAAGTATGCTGTTGATTACCACAGAAAATATTGTTGATTCATTCCTCATTTTAAATGGAATCTATCAAGCAAGTATTGAGGAGGTTTTTTTTTTTTTTTAACTAAAACACTTAAATTGTAGTTAAAATATTTATCCGAGCTGTAAAAATCATATATAATTATCTTTTGGGTGGATGTTTCTTGGTGAATAAAATACCTGGATATAAGCTTGGTTTCCTGAGGCTATGAAAAAAAAGTTAATAAATAAATAAATAAATAAACTCATAAATAAATAAAAATTGTAGAATTTAATCAAAAATAAAAAAAAATTCAAAATACATCACAAAATCATTGTAATTTTTTGTTAAAAAGAGTGCTCACAAACACCCCCTATGTGCCCCCTATTATTAATTCTATATTACATTTAATTGTAAAACAATTTATAAAAATGAAATATAATTCATATATATATTATATGCTTTATACTGTAGACAGTTATGTCATGCCATGTATTTACTACCAACTGCAACCAAAACTAACCATGTTTACTTTTTTAGTTGGTCAAGATATAATAATATATTTCAAGTGGATGTATATTAGCACAGAAAATGTTAGTACGTGATTCTAGTAATGTTTAAATCATATATTTACAATTTCAAAGCAGTTGCATGGTACTTGCATATTTTAAACATTTATTCACTGTGCTGCTTGATTGCCTACTAGACTGCCATCGGAAGTGCATTATTGACGAATAAGTCAAAATATATATTTATTTATCATGGTAATCAACAACATGCAGATGTGTTGACCGAGCTCAAACAGTAGAGCATGACACAAGCAACACCAAGGTTATGGGTTTGATTCCCAAGTGAGCTTGTGTACCTTGAATGCAATGTACTGTAAGTGGCTTTGGAAAATAGCGTGAGATAAATGTAAATGTAAACATGCACTGAATCCAGGATATTAATTTCACATAATGCATGATGACTAAAGCTGCAGCAGGGAGAAACTCACTTGTTTTCAGCTTGTGCCAAATCCAGAGCAGGTTTCATAAACTCCTCAGTGCGACATGGATGAAGCATGAAAAATGGTTGGCCCAGTAAAGGATGATCCTACACACACATAC
>NW_015549598.1:1021636-1022602 GCF_001515605.1 Sinocyclocheilus anshuiensis | reverse complement strand
CACACACACACACACACACACACACACACACACACACACACATCGTTCAGCTCTTTGTTAATGTCTATTCTGACCTCATTTTTTATTAGGAACAGGTTCTCACTGTCACACTCTGTAACGCAGACATTAAACTGATGCCACAACGTGTGTTTTTCCATCTGAACTCAATGTTACCTAGTCACACGATACTTTTCACTACCCGAATTCAATTATGCTCAAAGCTTTGGATAAATTAAAAAGAAAATTACGAGGCAGACTTAAGCAAATCTGCCGTGCGACACATGGGCTTCATTGGCACCCTGCTGAGCCGCTCTCGAGTGAGTCTCACACACTGGAGGGCACTCATGCACAGCAGAGATGGAGGAATGTCCTATCCCATAATGCCACACCAGAGAGACCTGGACTACACCATCACACAGAGAGATTATTATGGAGCATTTGAAGAAGTCATACTTGAGAAGAGGTTTGGAACAAAGGCAGAGGAACAATCTGAACGGTGGCCGGACATAATATAAAACTTCTCGGCTTTCCTCTTGATTCAACAAGAAACAACATCTACAATCAATTTAACTTCTGTAACCTGATCTAATCTGAAATAAACATCAAGAAAAAATATTGAATTAAATAGAAATCCACAAAATATTTGTCCAGCCCGTAGTCGTCACATGTGGTTGCCGCAAGCCGGCCGGACGCTCCTTCGTCGAATACGCCGGCAGCGCCATTCTCAAGCTCACCGGCCTCCTCTCACTCAGCACGCCGGCCGTTCCTCACTCTAGGCTGCCTGCGCGTGTGACGCTGTGTTTCGTTGTGAAAGCGAAACTACTTTGTTTGGCCTTCCAAAAGAGGACACGACTAGAAATCAGTGGTTAAGACACTGTTCCAGAACACTTCAACCAAATATTCAGATGTGTCCAGCGCATTTTATGGAGGACTGTTTCCTGATCCTGGTAGAGTAGACTACAATGC
>NW_015549598.1:1011939-1017119 GCF_001515605.1 Sinocyclocheilus anshuiensis | reverse complement strand
TTTTTGAACCTTAAACCGCATAAACACATTTCATTACACCAAATACACAAAATAATATTATTTTTAGCTGCATCATATGACCCCTTTAAAAACATGCTCACAAACACTGCCTATGTGCCTAGGTGCTATCAATCCAGTTTGATCGAGACGAAGAGCTGAACTGAGAGCAGAAGATATTGTACAGAGAGAGGAGCAGATCTGATCATTATAAACCAAAGAGAGGAACAAGTGAGTGAAAGGTGTGTGTGCGCACATATTTAAACTACTTTTGACTGTAAAAATCGCAGCTAGTGCATAAAAGATGCCAAATAACATTTTTTGAAAGATGCCAAATTTAATTTGTGTAGAAAACATTTCTTCTTTTAAGTATATATTTTAACATCCAAAGAGATTTAAGTAATATATTCAACTGGAAGTAACAAAAAAGATATTCATTGCATTGACTTGAGAATCAAGTGGCAATGAAAGCACAAGCCATTTTGAAGAAAGGTTTGCAGATCCGCCATCTGAGCACCAACTCTAGTAAGATGTCAATAAGCACCGTTTTAATCCAGTCATCCAAAACCTCAGAAAAAAAAAATTCCTTTACTCTGTAAATAAAAGCAACCTCAATGCACTGTCACCATCCGCATTAAAATTCACAACATCAACTGTCTGGATGCATTGCTCTGTTACTGTTCAAGCACCAAAGACGTGCTGACTCTTCAAATTCCCTTGACAGCACCTCACTGTTAGCATCAGCGGTATAGAGTTATTTGTGAATAGCAGTGCCATCGTGCTCCTATACTGCGGCACGACTCCAGCTCTGTTAGTCAATTATCATGACTTCATCTGCAGGCCTCATGGGACAACAGACCAAATCACTATGCATGCCAAACTGTTGTGAACACGGACACTAAACACTTTATTCAGAGTCTTGTTCTGTTGAAATAGGCACTTCTGTAATGTTAATGTTAATTTCAACATTTACTAATGCAATTTTAAAATCAAAAGTTGTGCTTGTTAAAGGGTTAGTCTGATCTTTCCGCTGCGCTTCCGTGTGCGTCACTTCTGAGCGGCGCATGCGCAAAGCCGACCTCCATACGTCATGCGCCCGGCAGCTGCTTCCGTGTACAACTGTTGGCGCAAGACTTTTTTTTTTATGGATGGGCGCTTTTTATTTAAAGGGGTCATATGATGCTTTTTTAAAGATCATTATTTTGTGTATTTGGCTGAAAAAAGAAAGTCATATACACCTAGGATGACTTGAGGGTGAGTAATTTATGGGCTAATTTTCATTTTTGGGTGAACTAACCCTCTAACATTAGTTAATGCACTGTGAATTACCATGACTTTTCTTCTTAGATTTGCAAGTTAACGTCTCGCAATTCTGAGTTTCTATCTCACAATTCAGACATTAAATCTCACAATTTTGACTTTTTTCTCAGAATTGCTAAAAACAAATGCAGAATTCTGACCTTTTTCCTTACAATTTTTACATCTCGCAATTCTGAATTTTTATCACGCACTTCTGACGTGTTCTGAGAATTTACATCTCGCAATTGTTGTTTTGTTTCCGCCACAGAATAAAAAAGGTTATTGCTATCTCACAATTCTGACTTTTTTCTCACAACTGTGAGTTTAAATCTTGCAATTCTGACTTTTTTTCTCAGAATTCTGAGTTTATATCTTGCAATTCTGTTTTCGCCTCAGAATAAAAAGAATAAAAGGTAATAGACCAATTACCGGTTTGTAAACATTCAGGATGCGCGCGCAAAAAGGCACAAAAATATTTGTTTCTTTTATTCCATGGATTTTACCCATTTATCTCCACTTGTTCCCAGTGTTTTTCTGCAACCACTATGCGCGCGCAGCTGCAAGTGACGTAACTGTGACGTCTACTCTAAATTGGTCTATTGCGACTTTTATTACACAATTCTGAGTTAATATCTCACAATTCAGGCTTTGTTTCTCGCAATTGTGAGACAGCCAGAATTTTATTTTATTTTTATTCCATGGCAGAAAACGGACTTCCATACTTTATTTTCGAAAGTGTACAGTCTCAGACTACATGTTCACAGTCAACGTTTGGGGCCTTATTGGGTCCTCAAGAGATAAGTCTTCCGTGTTGTCCTAATGTACTTTGCTACATCAATTATTGGTTATGCTAAGAATGCAATTTGGGTTTGAGAAAATTGAGATATAAGAGGGCAAAAACAGAGGAAACGAGAGACCGGACGAGAGATAGAGAGAGTCCACTGGCGTCACCGTTCATAAGGCCTCGATGTGAGTCATTCATGTTTACCTGCGTCAGATGTGGTAGTGTTCCATCTCCTGAGAACCTTGAGACCCTCAACCCTTCCTGAATCTCTCCCTCTGCTATTACTGCTGTCCCTCTTCTCTAATATCCTACACTGCCTCTAATCAGCCTTTTTCTGCATCTATTTTTCCACTCTCTCCATCCATTCAATATCTCTCTGTATGTAATCATACCTACTGCTCTGCATCCCTTGCAGCCTAAAGCAGAGCAGCACCAAACAGCCGGAGTCAGTTTTTCCAAACGCTCAGGAGATCTACAAGGAGGAAATGCCAGCTATCAGCATAAAGTTTGATCCACATCGCAGCTTATTCTAGGCAAGAACCGCCCACTAAGACAGGAACAGCCTGATCTGATTGACATGTAAACTGACCAATCACAGGCTGCATGATTTGATGCACAAGATTTTTGCATAAACAAGTGAAACTTATAGGTATGTCAACTGCATAAGTAAACACATTAAAAAGGCTACTCCTGATGTTGATTTTATCCTTTTTTCTGACAGTGTAAAACCTTAGTTTATTTTACATACCACTTAGGTCAGAGTAAATCTGAAATCAGTGATTTGACAATAATAAACTGGAACAAAATAAAATGAAAGGTTATTCAAACAACACAAAAGTCTCCATAAACGGTTGTACAGAGAATATGGAAATGACTGGAAATGTGTACAACTCATGGAAATAAAAATTTAAGGTATATTTTTCCAATTGTAATTCTGCTTAACTCGGTGCTTTTAGTACTTTTAAAAAAGTGGCTTGCATTATTTACATAATTTTTAAAACAAAATTACCAAACACACACACACACACACACACACACACACGCAATTTATTTCAACTGTATACATATAATGTTTTATAATTTAATATTACATAATAATTTTTACTTGTTTATTTATAAGTATAGACATTTTTTAAATGTTTTTGCAAAAGATGCATTTATTCATTTAATTAAAAAAAACAGTACTATTGTAAAATATTATTATAATTTAAAATTTGAACATATTTTAAAAATGCAATTTATTCCTGTGACGCAAAGCAGAATTTTCAGCATCATTACTCCAGTCTTCAGTGTCACATGATCCTTCAGAAATCATTCTAATATGCTAATTTGCTGCTCAAGAAACATTTCTTATTATTATCAGTGTTGAAAACAGTTGTCATGCATAATAATTTTGTGTAAACCAACATACAAGTTTTTCAGGACTCTTTGGTGAATACAGTTCAAAAGAAGAATATGTTAAGAGAAGAACTTTTGTAACATTAATAACTGCCTTTACTGTCATTTTTGAACAATTCATTGTGTCCTTATTATTGTGAATACAGTTCAAAAGAAGAATATGTTAAGAGAAGAACTTTTGTAACATTAATAACTGCCTTTACTGTCATTTTTGAACAATTCATTGTGTCCTTGTGAATAAAAGTATTATTTTCCTGTTGAACGTTAGTGTATGTATATAAAAAAATTTAATAAAATATAATATTACGTATTTTCTTTTAAATTAGAAATATCACTTATTAAGAACTCTGGCACCCTATAGAACATTTTGTCTCTAGACAGACCAATAAAAACCTGTGCAGCTTGAGTCTTAGAAACTGCAAAGCCATCCAATCACAATGGAGCATTGATTATGAGAAAGCAACTGCCACCTGCAAAAGTGCAATGTGCCTTCGACAGTCGATGAACCGTTTTTGGTGGTTCATGCACGTTCCATTTGCAGCTTTGACTAGAGCGACACCTCAGAAACAACATGAAGACTCTTCAACAAATTCAGTCCACTCATGATATCACACGTTACCTGTTGGGTCAGCGTGTCCCAGGGTCCCTGCTGTAGTCTCTGTCTATAGTTCGGATGAACATTGCCCCACACCTCCTCGAGAGACAGGGGTCGCCCATCTGCAATGGAGAATGACGTTTTTTTTTTTACAGACAATATGAGTGATCACTTTCAAATGGATCAGGCTTGCGTGTGTGTATTTGTTAACTTTCTCAATAACAGCTCCAAAAATGTTTACATGGCAGCTATTAATGTATTTACAGCGCAAAGTCAAACTTTGTTGAGCACAGATGCGAGTCACCGTGCTGCCTGCTTTCTCAAAACTCAAACACTCCTGTCGAGATGGGATCTCAATGTAAATGTTGAGTCTGTTTTTGCAGCGCACATAAAACCAGACGTTGAGAAAGCAGAACACAGAGGGTTCTGAAATACACACACTGATAAGGGAAGCAGACAGTATATAAACAAGACTGTGCAGTTTAATGATAGAAATGCAGTGAGAGAGAGAATGTCGTGTACCTAACGTGGAGGCTCTGAAATAGAGGACAGGGATCTGATAGCTGAAAGAATACAGAACGTGGTATTCATAGCGCAGCACAGCGTGAATTTCACATACTGCCTGAACTCCAGCCGTTTCATCCTCAACGTTTGCCTAGAAAACAAGACAGAGAGAAACGGGTAGAAAGTGAGAGAGAGAGACTCATGCCATTCAATGACAAAGATACAGACATAAATGTGACAACAACAAAAAAGAATGGCAACTGCTATAAATGAATATCAAGTCAAATTCTGAGACAACGTACTAAGTTCAACCATTAGTTCAATCACATTCTTGTTGTTATAAACTCATATGTATTATTACCATCCATAGAATACAAAAGAAATGTATTAGAATGTTTACACTTCTCATTGTTGTAGACAAAGTTTGGGGTCATTAAATATATATATTTTTAAGAATTACACATTTTAATTCAACAAAGATGCATTAAATTTACAAAAGTGACAGTAAAAATATTTGTTACAAAAGATTTATATTTCAAATAAAATGCTGTTCCTTTGAACTTTACATTCATCAAAAAATCCTGTAAAAAATTATATTTATAT
>NW_015549598.1:1001796-1011786 GCF_001515605.1 Sinocyclocheilus anshuiensis | reverse complement strand
CACACATATATATATATATATATATATATATATATACACACATATACATACACACACACACACACACAGGATCAGTAAGAATTTTCGTTTTTTAAAGACGTTTCTTATGCTCTTAAACAGTAAAATTGTAAAATTGTTTAATTGTAAATTCTTACACCGTAGAATTGTGAAATATTATTGCAATTTAAAATAACTGTTTTCTATTTTAAAATACTTTAAAATATAATTTATTTCTGTGATGCAAAGCTGAATTTTCAGCATCATTACTCCAGTCTTCAATGTCACACGATCCTTCAGAAATCTTTCTAATATGCTGATTTATTATCGACGTTAGAAACAGTTTTTGCTGCTTAATTTTTATTTATTTTTTTGGAACCTGTGATACTTTTTTCAAGATTCTTTGATGAATAAAAAGTGAAAAAAGAACAGCATTTTTTATCGTTTGTAACAATATACACTATTGTTGGTCAACATTTGTTTTCTTTCTATTTTTGAAAGAAATTATTAGAATTATAATCATCGTTTTTTTTATATTTATATACATTTATAAATACCATTTTTAATTTGTAAATAATAAAAGATTATTCAATGCATCTACTTTTAGTTTGGCTTCCACCTTACAAAACAATAGCTTGATTGTAATGGATATAATAAAATTTCTTTGTAATAAAGTCTTTATAATAAGAACTCTTTGAGCACTCTTAAATGGCACCGGTGACGTGATTTCTGTCACACGGAAGTGGCTTTGAGACGCTATGACATCACTATGGCCTTTGTGGTCCACACTGATACGCGCAGGTTTAATTAGCGATAGTGTCTGAGCGACGAGTTGGATCAGCAGCGGCGGTGGCTGGATCCCTGGCAGCTTCACTGCAGACTCAAGGATTGTTCACGCATCCATGCCTTCACCGATAACATCTCCTCCCTCCCATACAAGTGCAGTCTTGAGAGACACACTACTGTTTCACATCCGACGTCTGTCAGGAATGAAAGGGTTTGGAAAGAGGGAAGGCACAAGGCAGGTCAAATAAACAATGACGTCATGCTTTTTCCAAACAGTACCGGCATTGAAAGGTAAAATACCTCACCTAGAGGCTGTAAAATAATGTGTGGGATGATGAGTTTAAAGAGAGAGCGCACACAAGCAAGCAGAAAACGCATTACATTTTGGGTCCGCCGTGGCAAGAACTCATTTAGCAAAACGAATATTCACAGCTCTCATTCAACCTTTGCATAACTGACTCTTCGACTGCATTTGGAATTCAAATAAAGGACAAAAGTTCAGCTGCTGTTTGTGCACCGCTTAAAATTTTCAAAAGGTCAAGTTCAAAAAGGGGCGTTTATTAACTTTGAAATGTGTTTCTAGTAACAACTTCTGGCATCCGCCGCCGTTTGTTGTCATTCAAACGCTGCCGTGTTTACGTTCAAGCAGGTGTACAGACGTAACGGTGTAATCGCTAAATGACGGCACCTGTTCAACTCCACAAACACGCAAGCAAAGCAAAGGGCTGCGTGGCATGCTGCAGCAGAGGCTTTAAATAGCATCGTCTAAAGAGATCTAACAGAGCCATGAGCTCAGGTATACACTTTATACTCGCTCCGTTTTTCACTGTCAAAGGGAAGATCAATACTGGATGTGCAATAGCAGAGTAGAAGATGTTGCCTTTGCTTACCTGAATACCAGAGCTTGGCTGGGTAATTTCAGAGGATGATGAAGGATGGGTTCTTTCATTAACCTAAATAAGCCCTAATTATGGGTTTAATTATCCTAGTAATTCCGTTTACATTCTTCGAACTTAAACGATTAAAATACCTTTTGCTTCTGCATGCATCTCTCGGGGAACAATTAAAGATTGCTTTCTTAAATGTGGTTATATAGCAGCTACCAGAGACTCCAGTGAGTGGACGGAGAGTAACATTGAGCACAGCTCCACAGATGTCAGGTGTGTGGCACTGAAAAGGTTAACCCTGATAGATTTTTGTTGAGTGAGGCATTTATTCACTCCCTAAAAGAATTCCACCACTGAAAACAGGATGCCACAAAAAAAGAAAGAAAAAAAAAACATCAGATCTTTTTGGGATTTTTTTCTTCCTTTCCTCAACAATGGGGGGAAAAAAGAGGCTTTCTTGTAGCCTGCAAGCTGCTGCTTGCTGCCGAACAGTCTTTACCAAGGTCAAGTTTTCTAAATGTTCTTTTATGCAGGGCATGTCAGGTGACGTGCGCTGTGGCACGACTGCACGCAAGACTTGAATGTTATGAACAAAGAAGATGCTGATGTTGAGTTGGTATCACTGCAGACAATACTGGCCTTTTTGGTGTATCAGTAATTCATCAGAAATTGAAAAATCTCACACGCATTTCACCTCAACAGCAAAAGGACAGAAAAACAAGACATTAGCATTACGAATATTTTGGCTCATCAAGATTTTCTGCTTGAGATTTAAGCATATTTTTCCTTCTAAATTCTCATTATCATAATGCATAAAGTTGTTGTTTTGTACTTAAAATACATAAAACACTACAATGATGAATAAATAACTTTACAATGTATTTAATATCCTATTTCTTTTCACATTACAACAAATTATACTTTTTGCTTGAGATTTAAGCACATTTTTCCTTCCAATTTCTCATTATCATAATGCATAAAGTTGCTGTTTTGTACTTAAAATATAACAAATAGTACCATGATGAATAAATACTTTACAATTTATATAATACACTATAGTATTTCTTTGTGGTTTGTGCATTACAACAATGATATTTTTTGCTTGAGATGTAAGTAAATTTTCCCTTCCAAATTCTCATTACCTTAATGAACTGGGACATTTTACTGTCAAGTTTTTTTTTTTTTTTTACTTAAAATATACAACTAATCCTACTATGATGAATAAATACTTTACAAATTAAATAATATGTGACCCTGTTTGTGAAATCCAGGCTAAAGTCTCAAAATCTAATTATGAGATAACAAGCATCAAAGTTTGATTTCAACCATTAATTTCACTATTATTTCAATCTTTGACATGGCCTTACTCAGTCAATATTAAATATATAAAGGTTATATTTTCACAGAATGTTCTAAATCTTTATGAAGGATGATTTTATGTAGAAAACAGTAAATCACAAAAAAATGACTTAAGCTGGGTTTTCATAGGCAGGGTCTCATATACTATTTATTTCATTTATTTAAGCCCATGTTCCCTTTTAAATTTCCATTAATGTAATGCACTGGCACATTTTATGTCATTTCATGTCTTGTTTTTTTGGTACTTAAAATATACAACAAATACTCCCATTATGAATAAATACTTCACAAATTATATAATACATTATTTCTTTTCACATTACAACAGTGATATTTTTTGCTTGAGATTTTAGCACATATTCCCATCCAAATTCTCATTACCATAATGCAGTGGGACATTTTACAGTAAAATAGTTTGTTGTACTGAAAATACACAACAATTACTTCCATGATGAATATATACTTTACATCATTTTAATTTACATAACATACTTAGAAATAATGTACTATTTCTTTTTGCAGAAAAGAGACAGTATATTAAATAATTATTATATATTCTTAAAGATTTTGTTCATATAATATATCTACAAATAATAATATACATAATGTAATTTTGCTATAAAATATAATATAAACTATTTACTGTATATCCTAGACCAAGCAATTTGGTTAGTTTGCCTATGGTAGTTACTCTTAAAACAAATACTATTTCAGAGCAAAAACTGTACATATATAAATATATGTAGTGGATATCATTAATAATTAGTACAATGGACCAGCCTTAACCACGCAATATCAGATTGGATTGCATTATAATCAGTTACTTAATAAAAACAAAAACTGCTTTCTCCAATAGCACTGAAATATGGCAAAATCTCCTTCATGAAAGGAGAAGGTGTCGAGTCTTCTCTAGTGTGTGTGAGCTGAATGTAAATATGCAAGTCGAGTCATTTGCAATCAGCCGGAAGAGCTTACTAATGAAATGGGCTGAGAGTGGAGGTAAAGAAAAATCAGCCACAAGGCACAACCCCCATTTTGGATGAGTCATTTAGACCAGTATATGAATCAAAATACTGTATTTTGCTGATACTACTTTCAAAGACGTACGTTTTTTTTTGCGTACATGCTCTTTAAAGTTTAAATATGTCACGCACAACCATTTTCTCCAAATGGAGAATGCATGTAGTGCGCAGACAAAGTTAAACAATCATGTGTGCAACACCCTGATGGACAAAAGAGCATAAACATCTTAACAGTCACATAAAAGCGTATGCCAACATTAGCAAGTTTTTCCAAAACTAAACCCAGGACAGTTATAAAGCACAGGATTTAGTTAAAGTGTTTCCTTCAGGTAGTTGATTCAGTATGTGGGGAAACACTTATGTCAAGTCTTCATTTTTGGTGGCCCATTTTGTTAGGGTTTATAAATGGACTGGCTCATTCTACCCAAGAACCACCCCTGGTTCAGAGACAGTACATTTTTATGACAAAGTGCTTTGGGATGACTTGCTCGTCAAAGGTTAAAACTTGGTTTCAGTGGTTTGTTCAAATCACTAACCCTAAGTATTAGGGCTGTCAAAAAAAAAATTCGAATTTCGAATATTCGTCGAATTAAAAAAAAAATCCACATTCGAATGCAAAAACGTTGCATTCGAATTTTAGGTCTGCGTCAGCCGTCAGGCAGCCTTATCAGTGGCGCACGAAATGCGACGACAATGTAAGTGTCATTGCATTTTAATGCTTTTGTTAGCCTATCCAGTTGAACCCACTAGATGCGGCGCTGCTTTTCTAATTGTTTAAGCAACTTTATTAATTATATATGGTTTATAAACATTATTTTAAACATTATGCATTTTTTTTCAAAGATATTCGTGTTATTTTATTACGCTTTGAAGAAACGTGCATAATATTTTGCTCGATGCGCCCTCTTGTGGCCTCAGCAGAGAAGCCAAAAGCTTTTTTCCCCCTAACTGAAATTATGCCTTTTAAATTCGAATATAATTCAAATTTTGATTATATTTAAGTGGAAAATTCTAATTTAGTTTTTCAGTCATTTTGACAGCCCTACTAAGTATGAGTAATAGTAAAAGTGATACTCGTCTTACCTGGGTGTCATCTGTCACCATGTTTTCATCCTGCATGGAACACTCATGTTGTTTGTGCAAAACGCTGGATTTTACAGGGATGAGAAGAGTCTTCTTCATGAAGCCTTCATCAGTGCCCTAGAACAAAGCCCAAAACCTGTCAAGAACATGTCTGGGTCATATTTCACCCAAAAATCCAATGAATAAAACTATTTTTAAAAATGATATACATTATAAAGGAATAGTTAATTGAAACATTGAAAATTTACTCCTCCTCCTTAGGCCATCCAAGATGTAGATGATTTTTTTTTTCTTCATCAGAACAGATTTGGAGAAATGTAGCATTCCAGCACTTGCTCACCAATGGATCCTCTGCAGTGAATGGGTGCCGTCAGAATGAGAGTCCAAACAGCTGATAAAAACATCACAATAATTCACAAGTAATCCACACCACTCCAGACCATCAATTAATGTCTTTAGCAGCGAAAAGATGTGTTTGCAAGAAAATAAGAAATCCACCACTAGCTTTCAACTAAAATATGAGTTATGAGTTCTCTGTCCATAATATTGCTTTCTCCAGTGAAAAAGTCATCTCGTCTGAATCAGCAGAGAAATATGCACAGATCAAGCTCCGTTTATATGCAAAAACAGTCCAAAACAGTTCTAAACAAATATGTCGATGAATTTTGATGTGAGAGAACAACAGGCGATGGACTTTTTCACTGGAGGAAGAGTTATTATGAATTACGGACATATTTTGTCAGAAACAAAGTTTTACAGTTAAAATTAATTAAAGATGAATTTGTTTCTTACGAACATGCAGCTTTTCACTTCATAAGATGTTAATTGATGGACTGACTGGAGTGGTGTGGATTACTTGTGGATTATTGTGATGTTTTTATCAGCTGTTTGGACTCTCATTCTGACGGCACCCATTCACTGCAGAGGATCCATTGGTGAGCAAGTGATGTAATGCTACATTTCTCTAAATCTGTTCTGATGAACAAACAAACTCATCTACACCTTGGATGGGCTGAGGGTGAGTACATTTTCAGCCAATTTACATTTTTGGGTGAACTATTCCTTTAAACAAAGCCTATTTTTATGTTCCTCAATTCACTCTGGATAAAGCATCTGCTAAACACATAAATGTAATGTAAACAAAGTTGTATTACAGTCATTTTAAACTTTACTGCAGTAAGAACCTAAAAAGTAGGGAGAATTTTAGGAGGGAATGTCATTGTCATTAAATTAATGTCAACATACCAAATATCTTCAAAAATAGGCTTAATTTCCTTCATTAAAACTCTTTCTTTCTTGACATGTTTTGTGAGATTCACACTTAAAGTTCTTTCTTTCATAATGATCTTCTAAGGAGAACAAGTAGGCCCAGACTTTGTGGAGTTACTCAAACATTCACTTCACCTTGATCTGCTCCCAGCTCCAGCCATCCTGGATGGTCTCAGAGTGTTGGAGAAAGAGCTGACAGCAAAGCCGGAAGGTCCTTTCATCCAGGTAACATGACGCAGGGTTTCTCTCAGCTGCCATCTGAGGGTAAGATTAAGCACATTTAAATGGCTAATAACTGAAGATCACTTCAACATCATGCTTCAAAACAAACATCACTGTTGACGTGAACATTGTAAAGTCAACATGAAACACCATTCCCAACCCATTTTACTTCTGTAATGTGATTTTTTCCATCAAGAGTTGATTGCACCATGAAGGCACGATCACTGGAATAACATGCAAATTAAACATGCACAATTACACCAGGAATCTGTAGTGATGTAATGCTACATTTCTCTAAATCTGTTCTGATGAACAAACAAACTCATCTACATCTTGGATGGGCTGAGGGTGAGTACATTTTCAGCCAATTTACATTTTTGGGTGAACTATTCCTTTAAACAAAGCCTATTTTTATGTTCCTCAATTCACTCTGGATAAAGCATCTGCTAAACACATAAATGTAATGTAAACAAAGTTGTATTACAGTCATTTTAAACTTTACTGCAGTAAGAACCTAAAAAGTAGGGAGAATTTTAGGAGGGAATGTCATTGTCATTAAATTAATGTCAACATACCAAATATCTTCAAAAATAGGCTTAATTTCCTTCATTAAAACTCTTTCTTTCTTGACATGTTTTGTGAGATTCACACTTAAAGTTCTTTCTTTCATAATGATCTTCTAAGGAGAACAAGTAGGCCCAGACTTTGTGGAGTTACTCAAACATTCACTTCACCTTGATCTGCTCCCAGCTCCAGCCATCCTGGATGGTCTCAGAGTGTTGGAGAAAGAGCTGACAGCAAAGCCGGAAGGTCCTTTCATCCAGGTAACATGACGCAGGGTTTCTCTCAGCTGCCATCTGAGGGTAAGATTAAGCACATTTAAATGGCTAATAACTGAAGATCACTTCAACATCATGCTTCAAAACAAACATCACTGTTGACGTGAACATTGTAAAGTCAACATGAAACACCATTCCCAACCCATTTTACTTCTGTAATGTGATTTTTTTCCATCAAGAGTTGATTGCACCATGAAGGCACGATCACTGGAATAACATGCAAATTAAACATCCACAATTACACCAGGAATCTGTATTAAGAAAGCAAATTGGGACAGCTCTGTTGTTGACTAAGATCTCTCAACAAATCCACATGCACATTTGGAATCGTCGAAACACAAATTCCATCACAACTTTAGGTTGCTGGATCGCAGCAGTGGCTCTGGCTTCAATTACTCAAGAGGAAACGGTTGATTCACTAAGTGGCCCTTTCCTGCTCATGCCTCTTTCACCCCCTCTGCATGAACCAGCAGAAATGAGAAACATCAAACAAACCCATTTACTTGCATCCTCACTGATCAGTCGGTTTAGTGAGCATCTACAACTCCAAACTAAATGGACACAACATTGATGATTAATTACAGCATATGAAGCGATAAACAAAATGTGCACACTCTTGAATGGATTAGCAGTGTCTGTGTGTCTAGCTATAGTCCAATTCTGACGTGGGGTAAGGACAATTCTTTAAATAAAGATTAGTACGTAATCAGAATTTAGATGGGATGAGCCACGTTTGAAACCATTCTCAATACATGCACACTTGTGAACTCAAAAAGTTGCTATGCTACTTGGCAAACATAGATTTTTTCAGAACTTTTTCACTTGCCAGAAAGATTGTGTATTCCATTTATTATGATGAATATACAGAATGAATATAATGGACTAAATGATTGGAGAAGTCCTGCAAACTTCATCAGAAAGAAATTTGTGATTTTCACTGAAGGGTACAGTTATGACATTTTGATTAATCATTACAATGTCAAAAAAAATAAAATAAAAAATTAATTATAAATTAAAAATGGTCTACAAAATAATTTGTAACATGCATTTTAGAACATAACTAAGAATTTTCATTTCATGCTGACTTGAAGGTTTTAGTAAATATTACGAACTGTGAAGAACCATTATTGTGCGTCCAATTTCACTGTCAAGAGACAATAAAGAATAAAAGCATAAATATTATTTTTATGGTTGTTGCTAGTGGGGTAAGGACAATTCTTTAAATAAAGATTAGTACGTAATCAGAATTTAGATGGGATGAGCCACGTTTGAAACCATTCTCGATACATGCACACTTGTGAACTCAAAAAGTTGCTATGCTACTTGGCAAACAGATTTTTTCAGAACTTTTTCACTTGCCAGAAAGATTGTGTATTCCATTTATTATGATGAATATACAGAATGAATATAATGGACTAAATGATTGGAGAAGTCCTGCAAACTTCATCAGAAAGAAATTTGTGATTTTCACTGAAGGGTACAGTTATGACATTTTGATTAATCATTACAATGTCAAAAAAAATAAAATAAAAAATTAATTATAAATTAAAAATGGTCTACAAAATAATTTGTAACATGCATTTTAGAACATAACTAAGAATTTTCATTTCATGCTGACTTGAAGGTTTTAGTAAATATTACGAACTGTGAAGAACCATTATTGTGCGTCCAATTTCACTGTCAAGAGACAATAAAGAATAAAAGCATAAATATTATTTTTATGGTTGTTGCTAGTTTGTTATAGTTTAACATGGTGAATATAGCATGTACATGAATGTTTTTATAATACACAGCTGCACACTTAAAGGGATAGTCATCATTTACTCACATCATCACTCACCAAACAATTGATGGTAGCCATTGACTTCCACTATTTTTTCCATACTATGGAAGTTAATGGTTATCATCAACTGTTTGGTTACCAACATTCCTCAAAATATATTTTTTAAGCTCAACAGAAGAAAGAAACTTGTACAGGGTGATTAAATGATTACAGAATTTTTATTTTTGGGTGAACTATCCCTTTAAATTTGCCATAAAAATCTTAACCAGTTGCCACAGCCATATCACCCTGCAGCCCAAGACTGGATGCCCACTGAAGCTAAGCAGGGTTGAGCCTGGTCAGTACCTGGATGGGAGACCTCCTGGGAAAACTAGGTTGCTGTTGGAACAGGTGAGTGAGTGTGACGAGTGAGTGACTCGTCGTGAGGTGTTAGTGAGGCCAGCAGCGAGTGCTCACCCTGTGGTCTGTGTGGGTCCTAACACCCCAGTATAGTGACGGGGACACTATACTGTCAAAAAGCACCGTCTTTCGGATGAGACGTTAAACCGAGGTCCTGACTCTATGTGGTCATTAAAAATCCCATGGCACTTCACGTAAAGAGTAGGGGTGTAACCCCGGGGTCCTGGCCAAATTGCCCCCCTGGCCTTTGTCAATCATGGCCTCCTAATAATCCCCAACCACTTGATTGGCTCTATGACTCTCTCTCCTCTCCACCTGTAGCTGGTGTGTGGTGAGCGCACTGG
>NW_015549598.1:985575-1001677 GCF_001515605.1 Sinocyclocheilus anshuiensis | reverse complement strand
GAGAGGTCCCCCCCCCCCCCACAACATGATTGTAAAGCACTTTGGGTGTACAACAATACACAATAAAAGTGCTATATAAATGCATCATTCATTCATTCATAACAATTTTAGGGTAGCCTACATTTACATGACAACGATGTGCTAAAAACGTGTTTTTCATGTACAGATGACCATGTTGTCAAAACGATCCCCATTCACACATATAAAATGCTGTATTATGCTCGTCAGGCCAGTAGTTAGCGATCTCATTTTGGAGAGAAACACTACGCAAACATGCAATATGCATGCGCACGACATCACCCTTACTAGGGCTGCACGATAAATCGAAATGGAATCGAGAAAAGCACGTGATGATGATTTACTGCTGATTACAGAACCGGCTTTACTAACAAAATGCGCATGACAATCACATTCGATTAATCGTGCAGCCCTAACCCTTACCACAAATTTGCGTTTTTGTAGTTTACACGCGCTATGCTCACACTGCAGGAAAATGTGGCCCAAATTCGATTTTTTTGCTCATATGTGACTCATATCGTTTAGTTTCATGACAGTGTGAACAGCACAAACATGAAGTCTGATCTTTTCGATTCTGAAACAAGCTAAACTTACTGGGTTGTACCGTAAATATAAAAAAAAAAATATTGCTCTTTCTCCTCATCTTCGTCCTGCTTATCGCCTACTCATGAATTCGCTGGCTTCCGCTTATAAATTAACGTGTAAACGCTTACTTCAGTGGCTTCTATGTTTAATTCAGTATGACAGCACGCTTCATGCCATCTTGTTATTGTACTTTTGCACATGTGGCTCAGTTCAGGACCGTCATTCGTTCACACTGGAATCTGATATTGGCCACATTTAAAAATTATAATGTGAATAGCCATATTGAGCAATAAATCGGAATTGAGCACTAATGCTTGCAATGTGAACATAGCCACAGAGATAAACATTGTTGTTATCAAAAAGTTGTTTTCAAAAGTTTGCGTTTTCAGACGTTGATGTTGTTGTGTAAATTAATGGCGAAAACGAACAGAAGTTTTCTATTTTTAGTTGAAAATGGTGTAGCATAAACACCCTCAGAAACACTGACTGTATTCACACAGGTTTTCCCCACATACATGCACCAGCTGCCATTGGTCAGACAGTAGTCCCACCCCAAACTCACACCATTGGTTGAGTCAGTGTTGGACTGGTCAGGATACTCGAACAAAAAATTGAATAGCCTACTTAAAGCCACTAAATTATAGTATTTCCACTATTTAACCTATGAATGATCTACATATAAACATCCATTTTAATATGCAGTTATCTCTGGTTATTACATTTTGATAGGAAGTATTTTAACATCTAAAAATGACACAAATCACATTAAACTTACAAATATCAATATTTCATTGCATTGACATCTCAGTTACGACGACAACCTCCTGAAACTTCACAGCCTGAATCAGATCAGGAATCTTAAGACATGTTGCCAGGGAGCACCCTTTACTGATATTGACGTTACATAAAGCGTTATATGGCGTCTTAATGGAGCTGAGCTCGAATATACTACAGCGCAGATCAACATAAAGCACGGAACAACAGTTTGAGCATCAGCTCTCGTGGCGCTTCAACCGTGCAGCACTCGAGAGCACTTATTTATAAAGTATGCAGCAACGTTGCTGTGGTAACTGCATTGCACGTTTTTTGACATTGTTGTAATTTCTAAAACGCCGGCTGCCTGACATTTTACATTGCTGCTGCATGACTCGGAGCTGTCAGAAAGAACATCCACACCAGCGCAAACTGCTTTATCGCTCTGTCTTACCATGATCTCACACGGCTACTTCCGGGATCCTGAGCGCGGAGGGGGTGAAACGGAACAGCCAGTAGCACAGGCGGTTTCAAGCCGCCCACTTTCGGGGAAAAAAAGCACAACGCAGACATTAGAGGACAGAGAGCAGTTAAAACACTCGCCAAAATAATATACACAACCGAAAAGATCAGCGTCCACAACGAGGGACTTTCTACCAAACTAAAGATTTGACGCATTTCTAGTAGCCACTGCATTTTTAAATGCTCATTTCTGACCAAAAACTGCATCTGATGATGCAGTGAATCCACATTTCGATCCATAGTGTAGGCTATTTATAAAGACTTTTTAGTAGTAAGAGGGCAGAGAATAAAACAAGGACCCTTAAGGGTCTTACAGTGTCTTTATATGATCTTAGCTTCAAATATAACAGGTTGAATATTACAGTAGCTAACAGTACATTGACAACAAAAAGTATGGTCTAGGACTTAAGGGGGTTACTTGTATTATTTACAATATTTTACAGAATTTTTGTTATCTGAAAAATATGTGTTATACTTTTATATGATTTTATACATTAAAAAATACATTTAAAACTTGTATAGTATGGAATGATCTAACCAACCAACTAGTCATAAACACATTTCATTACACCAAATACACAAAATAATGTTCTTTTTAGCAGCATCATATGACCCCATTAAAGTAGTTAAGCCTCTACTTTAGTTCGACATTGTGTAAATCCCATTTGTCTGAAAATATCTCAGTAATCTAAGGGTGTTGTAGGAAACTTTTTCCTCGTCGAAGCAGAGACATGCTATGTCAGAACATAGGATCAGCATATTTTAAACAGATTCTTAAATTTGTAATCCCACAGTGTATTCACACCTGTCTTGTTTGGTTCGATTGAATAGAACTCAAGCTCGTTTATCCTTAAATCACTTGTTTTTAAACCACAATGCTTAAAAACACATGCAAATGATGAGTTTTCGTGACCATGGCACACAGCAACGTGACTGCGCTAAATAGGCTAAGCTTGCCGCAAAAATTACCATGACTATGTTGCGGGGAAATAGTAAGGAGATATTTGAATTATTTATTAATAAACTATGAGTCAGTGTGCTATGAAGTTGATGATCCTGACTCGCCATCTCATCATTGGTTGCGCCTTTAGAAAGAAATGCATCTTTACGGATTACATAGTAATAAGAGTTTTTGTTTTGGATTTGAATAACACAAATAAAAATAGACCCTTTACAGTTCCGAATGATGTATTATTATTACCTTTATGAGCAAAAATGACGCTCTATTTAATTTGTTTCAACTGATGTCCTGAAGCGTGCTTAAGCTTCCACTCTCCGCACAAACGATTGGATATGCGGCACTTCCTGTTTTTCCCTGCTTGAGAATTTCTGCCCAATGAATGGATGACCTTAGCACACGTGTGGTTTTGTTTACAATTTCTGGTTCACTTTCAAAAAAGGGCAGTGTGAAACCAAATCGCACTAAACAAAAAAAATCAACATTGTATTTGGTCCAGGAACAAAGCAAGTGAACTAGCGGACTGGGTTTTCCATTTCAGAATGGGAGGTATGTCAAACCCGAGAAAGCAGGGTAAGTCAAGCCCGTTTCTGAAAGGGAGGTAACTACTCAGAGTCAGTTACCATGGTAACTTACTCTGTGAACCTAAATTGGTCAGGAGCAGGTTTTCTTCGGTAAACCCAGAGTTTATTTCGGTCTCCTCCCCCTTTTTAAAGCGCAAGCGGTTTAAATACTTCATTCATTCATGCATGCTGTAAAATGCTTTTCTTACTAAGTATTTTTTTTTCTTATTGCTAGTACAAATATCTAAAAATTCTTAAATCAAGATGGATTTTCTATATAAGAAAATTATATAAGATATTTAGTCTTGTTTCCTGGGGGGATCTTAAGTAAAATTTTACTTAAGTAAAATTATCTGCCAGTGTGGTAATAAAAATAATCTTAATGCAAATGGAAAACAAGATTATTCGGAGTGTCTATTACTAAGTGCAAATTTACAGTAGCTCCGCCCTCCAATGTCACACAAGGTTAAATACAACATGCATGAACACATTAAATGGTGTAGGCAGTAACGCGTTGGCCGCGGAGAACTAGCTTGTGATGTGATTAACAGGTGTCCTGACATTTTATCCTACCCGTCAGATTTTCCTACCAGGGCTTAATGCGCATGCGCACATCAATATTGCGTCCTTTTTCTCATACTGAACAACAATATTTAATGTATCTGGATTACTGTAAGGGTAGGTTTAGGGTTGGGGTAGGTGTAGACGTTAATTTAACACAATCTAATAGGTAGAAAAAATTTTTATTGTTGCTTTCCGGTAGCTGTATCCCTTCTAGACACAACTGCCAATATAACACATAATTACTGTATTTGCATTACTGTAAGGGTAGGTTTAGGGTTGGGGTAGGTGTAGACATTAATAAACCATAATTTGACAGGTAGCATTTTTCGTTGTCGAATTGTACTACCCACTGTTTTAATGGGAGGTAGCAAAATCTGACAGGGTAGCACAAATTGACAGAACACCGGGTTCGAGTCCGGCTTTTGCCGAGCTCGCTCTTCTCACTTTTCCCATCACATATCACATTCGAATTTATTTTCAATAAAAATGAAGAAAATGCTCTAAAAGTGGAAGTAAAGTGCCTAACGAATGTTTAATAATGATAAAAGTATTTATAATTTTAATAAATATAATCATTTACACTATGTTATTATTGCATCCGGTTAATGTACAACAATACTGAGGTGCAAATAGTATGTATCCGCCAGTATAAATAGCATCTATTTATTATTTACACTTATTGCAAAGAACTGCTACTTTTACATGGTAAATAGAATATATCACAATTTTCACTAAGTGTAAACAGCATCTAGAGACATTTTCAGCCTATGCCCACATAGATCCCATAAAGGTCCCATATGTTCAAACCTATATGGGACCCACATTGTGAAACACACATGGGGCCCACATACATTGCCCATTTTCAGCCCATGCCCACACGGAACCCATGCTGCCCGGGTATAACCCATATGGGGCCCACATATCAATGTTGGCTGGGACTTAGCCTACTGTAAATATAGGATCTATCACTAAGAAAGTATGCTAATTCCACTTAGTGTAAATAGCCGGTGCTGTATTTTTCTTACCCTATTGGCAGATCATTTGTAAAATCAGAAAAATGCACTTATAATATTATTATTATTATATATTTTTTTTTGCCCGTGGGATACCATGAAAATGAATAGCCTATTCAATAACCTACCTCGGGTGCTGTTGCCATGGTGAATCGGAGCTCCATTGATCATGGCTTTTCATAGTCGTGGTGCACGCCCTAAAAGTCAACCTACTCAGAGTCGATTGAACTAACTCAATTCAGCTGTTCTGAAACCGAAAACTCAAGAGTTATCCATCTCAAAGTCAACTCAGAGTTCAAGTTTTAACTCAGAGTTGGTTGAACCTCCTTATTGAAACGGGCCCCGGGTGTGAATACACCCTAAGTAATCAGATCAATTATTATTTACATTAACAGCATGTTTATTACCTCTCAGTCATTTATCCATTTCTAGGTAGTATTTTTCTGTCTAAACTGCTGTAGTGACATTCATCAACTTTTTAGAAGACAAAACAAACATTATGCAAAACCATTATCTCTATACTTCATGAAGAGATGTGTATTTTTTTTGTACGACCCACATAATCTTACTTCAATCATCTGTACAAGTAGAAGCTGAAGAATCCGCTCCACATTTGCCATTTCACTTTAAATTTGGCCAGTGACAGTAGAGGGTGTGATTGCTTGTGAGGGGAACAGCCAGTTGTTTAAAATCCCTCTCAGTACGGTTTCAAATTCCCCTCAGTGCCGGGTAAATCGAAGTGTGTGTGTGTGTGTGTGTGTGTGTGTGTGTGTTCCACAGACAGAGTGCTGGAGATAAGAAAGGGGTTGTGTTTCTGTTGGGGCGGGGCTGAGTAACTGTCACTCACTTGAGTTACCCAACAAAATGGGCGTTCCTTCTCGGTGCTCGGTCCAATGAGAGCAATCGCTCCTGTAGTCACCATGGTGACGGGGTTGTGTCCGGGGAGGCTGTGATGGGTTGACAGGTGCGTGACAATCGGAGCTCTCTGCAAGCATGTACGCCAAAGGCAAGAGTAACAACGTACCGTCCGACAGCCAAGCGAGGGAAAAGTAAGTTTTATTTATGAGGGGGGGGGATCTCTATAATGAAAACAGCGCGCGGACAGACTTTTAACAAGCGGCGGATACGCTCTGTTCCTCGGATGCTGTGTTGTCTCTGACAGCGCTTGTAGTTCGTGCAAGAAAGTTGTCGGAATTTCTAGCGTCTAATTAACGCGACATGCCGCCTTTAGTAAACGTATAGCACGCGCAGAAGTTAAGAGATGCGAAGAATAAACTTCATATGTGGACTATCGATAAAAAGAGTACATTTCTGCATCAGTAAATATTTATTTATGCATGCAAAGTTGCTATATAGCTAATTTGAAGGATTTCTACGTCTCATTTTTGTATTGGAATAAGGTGAGTACACAAGTTTTTTGGCTTTAAAATAAAAGTGCATGGTAAAATATGGTACATACCCGTTTACAAGTTTAAAAGCCGATTTCAGCTAGTCAGGTAAGCTGAAAAAAAAAAAGAAAATAAAAAAATGAATGGTTAACATCCGTTGTTAAAAGAACGAACTGTGTTTCTGTATTCCGTGCGCTCGCGGGAGAGAGTATGATTGGCGTTCCGGTCTGAAAAGTTCCAGCGCAAGCGAGCGAGAGCAGTATAGCGCGCGAAAGAATATGATTGACGTCTCAGCGTGAAAAGTTCCAGCGCGTGCGAGACTTCTTCTTTGTGGCGGTTATTTTTTCACTGTTATATAAGGATTTTGGCTGCGTGCGAATCTCAGTGAAGATGGTGGTGGCACGAGAGGTCCGTCGACCTGAGGAAAAGATTTATCTGTATTGAATGTCATTTTACAATGTTTTATTTATGGGTATGTTTATTTCGTTTGATGGTGTCTGAAATGGAGAAACTTGCTAAACAGGGAAAGATAGAGTTTGAGTGATCTTTAAATGATGGCCGGTACACTAACAACGGTCATCTGAGGGAATATCTCTATTTAAGAGCTTCCAAAATACCTTTTTAATTAATATATTGCAGATTTAGTTATAAATGTTAGAAATATGTCATATTGAAATGTGTTTGGCCTAATGTGGAGATTTTAGAGTATCCTAGAAGGATGTTTAGCACACCTTAAAGGAGTAGTTCACTTCCAGAATGAAAATTCTGTCATAATTTTCTCACTCTCCACTTGTTCCAAACCTGTATATTAATAATGATAAAAATGTTGGGGGGAAAAAAAGAAAAATGTTGGTATCCGATCACCATTGACTTCCATAGTAGGAAAAAAAAAATACTATGGAAGTCAATGATGCTCATCAGCTGTTCGGATAACATTTTTCAGAATATCTTCTTTTGTGTTCAACAGAAGAAAGAAACTCATACAGGTTTGGAACAAGTGGAGGGTGAGTAAATTATGACAGAATTTTCATTCTGGAAGTGAACTAATCCTTTAAACCAGTGGTTCTCAACCTTTTTTTCTACTGGGCCGCACTATGGTCCAAGTGCAAGTCTCGCGGGCTGCACGCATATCATTTTTGAGCACTTTTTTATATGTTCTACATTTCATGTATTTATGTAACACATATTCTACATTAAAAAATAAATTTAGAATGAACAATAACTGCTGTACAAAGAGTTAAAAAAAACAAAAAAAACATACCTAATGCAGAAAAGCCGCCTCTTTTTCCGAATTGCTAGGTGACCACTCTCTTTCTTTCATCTCTTCTGATACATTTTCAGTCAAATCGTTTTCTGTGTGCTAGATCAGAGCTAGAGCCCTGCATTTCAGCCCAGGCCTGACGGGCCCCGACGTTTTTACGCCCCTCGGGCTGGGCTTCGGGACAATTTTGACGTCATAGTTCAGACACGAGCAGGGCCTCGGGCCTGTTTTAGGCTTCTCCTGGCGTCTCTATGTCCTGCAAAGCGTGCTTCAGCTTCCACTCTCCGCACAAACTATTGGATATAGCGCACATTTATCTAGGTTTAACGTTTAAACATTGTTATATGCTTGAACTGTTTTATATCTATAGATTTTATTTTAGTCAAGTCGTGATGATTTGAGAAGGCTAAATTGATCAAGCATATGCTCACTGTCTGCCGCTGGCCGCTTGGTCGGTACTTTAAATGCGTAACGTTAATTAGGCTATGTGAGTAGGCTACTGCTCATGTCTGAAAATAATATATGAAAAACAAAATTATTTTACATAAAAACATTAGACTATAGCTTATATTTATTTAATACATTTTTAAATTAATGTATAAACTAAAATGAATTGTAAAACAGAAAGTAATTTTTTAAAATTGTGTTCAGCACGGTGGGCCGCATTTGAATTCGTGACGGGCCCCCTCGCTCAGACTATTAGACTATCCCGCCCCCTCACCCAAGATGAGTGTGAAAATAGATTATGAAATATAATGGTTTATTTAAAAAATATAGTTGCCAAATGCATAGGCTTTCTAGCATTAATATGATGCTAGCAACAATTTAGGCCAGCCCATTTCACAAAGTCGCATTTGAATTGTTATATCTCTGACACAAATTCCCGCGCAAGCGGTGCAACTAAGAATGCAGCACTACTGAGTAAGCTTTGATAAAATCATTTTTAAATGTTTGATAGAGGGCTAGATGATCGTAGTTAATTAGCCTAATTATTTCGCTGTATTGTTCGTTGCTGTTCAAGTATTTCTAACTTAAAATGATGCATCGGTTAAATGGGTCACAATGAATGTATTATGTCAGGGAATCGGTCGCAATGAGCTTGTGTTTCATTGTAAAGCAGACACAATTAAGTAATTCTGGTGGTTGTGGTGGTATCACTTGTCTGTATTTGTGGTAAAACTGCTGCCTGTGATGACATTTATTTCCTGGATGTCAGATTTTCGAATTTGGTGGCTATGCGATTTTGTTTTATTCAATACTCTGCCATCTGTATTTGCTAAGTAGCTTTTAGTAGGGTCATTCACTCAGAACGTGTTTTTTCATTCCACTGCTGTACTTTTCCATTGTATTTCAATGTAAATGCGCTACTCGACGTCTTGAATGCTGCGCTCTCGTCTCAGGTCTTTATAGCAGCTTCTCGCGTATAATTCTCGTGCATAATGCATCATTCTAAAACACGGCGTTCAAAGAAATTCAGCTTCTAAAACATGTCTCTAGACCTTGCCAAAAAAAAAACTTCCACTGACCTTTCTCGCGACCAAAACACTATCTGTGTGAACCCTGTATTCTAATAGTTGTAGTAGTAGCGGGCAGGTTTGTTTACGGTCTGACAAATACGTGAATGGGCCACATGTTTTTTTTTTTTTTACTTTTACTTTGTGCTAGCCTATGTCATCGCCCCCTTTCGTCACCTCAGCTGCCCCCTCATCAGTGCTGCGCTGGCGCCGGCTCTGGCTAGGAGTCCCCAAAAAGACCTTTATCATGAATATATTAAAGGACCTGTGTCTGTATTTTAAAATATGTTGTATTAGAGTGTATTTGGGTTGTCAGTGTGGTGATTTTAGAGTGTCATCACTGCTGAGATGATGTCTTGGACATGGGAACTTATTTGACAAGTGTCGGTCAATCAGAAAGTGTCACCTCACCCGTTGATTTCCTGTGGTCTAAAACTGAATTAGTATACTCATATTGCCTTTGTTGTCAGCTTGAACACACACAGTTTTGTCTTCCTGCAGTGAGGTCTGGTCTTGAAGTAATTAGCAATTATTGCAGTTTCATTCAGGCCAGTGTCTTGTGGGACATGTGTGGACTTGTGGTTTTTCGATGAAAACTCTCCAGCATTAGATTTGAGCTTGAGAAAGCAGTTTTGCTGGTTATGAGATTTTCTTACTGCTTCTCGCTCTTTCTAAATGAATTTTTCTGCCATTTGTGGTTCTTTATTTGTGCTGGGAATGCTTTAGGATTTCAAAAATAATCACTGTTGTATAACTTTCTGTTAATTTTCGCTGCTTTCTTTCAAATTTTGGGGTTTTGCCACTTTTATTTACAGGGACAGTGTAGAATAGATAGAAAATCATGGGAAGAGAGAGAAGGAATGGGAAAGTGATGCATGAACTCAAACCCACATCTCCCATATGAGCATGACAGAGCACATACGCTAACAGCCACACCATGGCTCCTATACATTGTCATTAGTTTCAGTTTTCTTGACTAAAAACTTAGATGATTTTGATCTAAAATCCAAGTGTAAAATTTGCATATACAGGGCTCCCACAGCCTTAGAAATCCGAGAATCCGGGTGATTTCCAGGCCTAGAAAGCTTGTGAATATTAACAAAGTCTTTAAGACATCTTGTAATCTTTTTTGAGAAATATGTACTTATTTATGTTCAGATTTCAAATATTTAATTGTCTAGAAATTGTTATTTGTGCTTAAAATCCTCATCCAAAAAAAAAAAAAAAAAATCCAGTAATAAAAACATCTTAAAGTCACATCAGTTATTGGTCAAAAAGTGTGGGAACCCTGTATATGATCATTGTGCTATGAATGGACACGATTGCATGTGGTTATTTTTATGAATGGTCAATCATTTTATGCATTGGCTGAAAGTGTGGGAATGGAAAGATGAAATCCCTATGGAAGTTTGACTCATGCTGTATGTGATTTTTAATTGCACATTCAGTGTGAATGAAAAGCTTGACCTGTAATGTACAGATTAAACCGATATTTAGTAGACAGACTGTATTTAGTTAATTGTTTTCAGAGATCACAAGCTGGTTTTAATCATCTGATAGAATGTCTTTTTGGAAAGCAAATTTCAGCATCGAATGGATAAAAGTGTGATGTCGTTAAGTGACAAAGGAGGCTTTTGACATAATGTTTTATTTGATAGGAAGTGCAGAATCAGTCAGTTCTGTTTTAACACTTAAGCTGTTTGAAATTGACAACCGCTAGACTGTATGGTGTTGTAGCACCAGCAGGTTTAAAGAGGTGACGGCTTTGAGAAGATCACAGTACCTTTTATCTTTTCTCTTGAAAGAAAAGTGGACAAGTGGTTAACTGTCAAGGAGGATGATTTGTGTGATGTGAGGACGGAAAAAAAAGAAAAACTCAAAGCTTATGTCCCAGTGGCTTGAAAAGCGTGCATAGCACAGAATTAATCTGTTCCATCGTTGATGGAAGTTAGGCTTCGTTTTTAGTTCGGTGATTACCATAAACATAACCTTCTCAATGAACACATTTAGTCCTGAAACATACCACATGGACGCTTCTAGCTGCACAAGCTCAATTTCACACAATGTTGCATTTTCGTTTATGCAAATTCTCATGTTGCGATTAATTGCTAATGCTTTTATCACGTTATACGGTATGGCGTGGCTGACTCTTAACTTTTATAAAGAATATCTCTTTGGATTTGAGACTTTAGTCTTTGCAACTTTACAGATCTTCTTTATGCACCAAGAGCTTGTAACACTCTAAAGAGAAAGGAAAAATTGAAATCGCATCATATGACCCCTTTAAATTTCTTAAATACGAATTAAAATAAATAAAATTATATCAGCTTTATATCAGCCATCGGCCACCCTGCTTTCAAAGATATCGGCATCGGTATCGGCTGTCAAAAAACCCATATCGGTCAACCACTACTCTCAAAATATAGAGAGATAAGTTTGTGTGGAGCTGTGTTTACTACAGACCGAGATATTCTGAGACACTGAAAATACCAGGTCGTGAGCAGCTCGCGTGTAAAAGGACATAGTGCCACGCTTTTATTTTGAATAATTGTGCAGCCAGATATATACCATCTAACTCAAACGTTATGTGCAGCATTTGTCTTTGCAGTCTTTGAATCTGTGAGCTTATGGAAACATCCAGGTGTGTTTCAGAATGCAGTTTGTGGTTTCACAGTTGTGGGTATATAGCTGGGTTTGTTAGTGTTTGTGTATCTGTTTTTGGTTTTGCGTCTCTCTCTCTCTCTCCTCTGCTGATTCTCGGGAGAGCAGACCTCTCTAATATCTCCACGCATTAATATGCAAACAGTGTGGTCCACGCAGCGGCACAAGGTTAAGCATGCGTGACGAGAGGAGAGAGAAAGCGCCTCAGATACTGTTGGGGAACTTTGTTTCTGTCACTGTGTGTTTGGGAGTGTTCATTACGGGAGACTATTGCATGGTGGAGGTACTAGTCTGTGACATGTTATCTTTTCATCATGGAGACAGGCTATCGAACTGACCTGCTGTCACAGGAGAATGTGAAGGTTTTTTTTTTTTTGTATAGGTTGAGCCTGAGAGTCCTTTGTGCCTAGGGATGTGCACGACTATATATTGACTTTCTTAAATGTCCAATTGGTTTCAACAAAGCCCTGTAAAATTAGGCTGGTTTTGGGTTCACCAAAGTTTTAACTTTATAGATAGTGTTGGATTTATGGCTTGAGTTTTGTGTATGATTATAATATCTGTAAATTTTTAAGCTATTTTAATTTGATATATTTCCCCTGATCTGACCACTGCACTGCCGTCTATTGGACTGCAGAAAGATACTAACTTTTCAGTCTGCTACGTTACTGACTGTACTGACAAACTATGCTGACACTGTGTCTGCGCCTCAACAGGACGTGACAAAGCGACCATTGAAAATCATTTGAACTTTGTGTCAGCACGTCATAAATAGAACGAGGCATCAGTTTACTGCATCCAGTGTAGACAGCATCACTGATTATAATGGGTTCTATACTACACCGGACGCGAGCGGTGCGGCGCGACAAAATACAATAGAAATTCTATTGTATTTTGTCACGCCGCGCGATGTGATGTGACCGATGTGATAAGCATGAGTTCTGGGCCGCAGTGCGGCCGGTATAAACACCAGCATGGCCGTAACACAGCCTTTAATGCACCGCAGACGCGTGCTGTGATGTGCAGATCAGCTCTAGTCTCTAACGTCACTGAATCTGCTGTTAAAAATGAACCATCCATTCATCATATTATCATGCAAAACTAAGAATTAGAATCATTGTAATGTGACGATCAAATATAGGTGTGGGTGGGTGGGTGGCGGGCGGATAATTTGAAGCAGCAGACTCGGGTGAAGTTTGAGCTCATCCGCGCATCTCTAACCTACACTAATCTGGGTCCAGTAACAAACAATGGAGCGCGCTCTGCAGGACAAACTAAGTAATTACACCATTCAGAAGCATTTAATATGTGTTATATGTTCTGTAAAAAAAAAAATTCATATCGGCGGCATATTCGCCGATACCGATATATCTGGGACAGGGTCAAATCGGCCGATAATATCGGCAAAACGATATATCGGTCGGGCTCTAGTTATAATATAAAAAAAAAAAAAACATTAAATAATGCATTTAAAAATGATATAATTAAAATTAGAAAATGAATGTAAAATTATGAATTTATTTTAAGAAATTGTGTAGGAAATGTTGGCAGGGCAAGTAGAACTTGAATGCAGTGTGCAGCATTGAAACGCAACCAGTATAGTCCGATTCACAAACAGATGACTCTTATGAGCCAGTTCTTTTTAATGAATCACAAAAAAATTCAGTATAACCAGTGTAGTCTGATTTACAAACAAATAAATCTTCTGAGCCAGTAGTTTTTAAATCATTTCAAAAACATACTGTGGAACCATTATGTAGTCTGAGGCTACGTTTACACTAGTGTGTTTTCATTTTAAAACACATAACTTTTGTTAAAGTTTACACTACCCCAACGTTTTTGACCCTCGAAAACGGAGACTTTCGAAAACGCTGCAGACCCCGTTTTAGTTTGAAAACTCGGGGGTTGCATTTCAGTGGACCAAAACAGAGACTTTTGAAAACGATGGCGTGGCTGCCCACATTCGCTCTGCGTATCCTTGATGACCGTGTAAACAATATCATCATGCTCATTGTTGTATTTGCATGAATGGTCATGTGGCATGCGTTTTACTTTGTGTAGTGTGGACGGAGAATGTTTCTGAAACACCGTGAAAACGCAAGTGTAGACAAGGATCGTTTTCATTTTAAAATGCCGTTTTAAAATGAAAATGCAATAGTGTAAACAGGGCCTGATTCATGAACAAGTTACTCACTGGTTCTTTTTTGTGAAGCTAAAACATCCACTTACACCAGTTTAGTCTGATTCGTTAACAAATGACTCTTCTGAGCAAGTTGTTTTTAAATAAATCAAAAACATTCTATGGAACCATTATGTAGTCTGAATCGTGAACAAATGACTCTTATGAACCCGTTCTTTTCAGTGAAGCTAAACCATACGGTACAACCAGTAAAGTTCGATTCACAAACAAATAACGAAATTGCGATCTGGTTCATTTTAATGATTTTTTAAAAGGTTCTCAAATCTGTCTCTTGAATAAATAGCAGTTGGATCATATTGAATTGAGAGCCTGTGAATTGGAATTGAATTGAATCAGAAAATATGTATCGATACCCAAACCCTAATTGTCAAGCTGTCATTTTGTTTCTTGAAAACTGGTATAGTCATGTTTATGTCCCATGAGGCAATCATTTGTTCTGTAAAAAATCTGACTGCAAGTGTGAAAGTTGTCAGTGGTTAACCTCTGCTTGTGTCATACTCTATGAAAGGTCATTTCTTTGCTGTAGTACAAGACTTTTGCTTATCATCAAATGTCATGGCATTGTCTTATTTCCCGAATAAAGCTCAAAGCGTATCTCATGTGGTCAAGCTTGGACTGCCTTCTGCACTATGTAAAACAGGATGCCTAAAACTTCTGCTCTTCCTGTCTTATTTTAATTTTAACAAACAAAATCATTAGGATGTTTCCTTTTATCTCATCAAGAAGAGTTATTGTTTTGAGTTATTGTTTTCTCAAACAGGCATGATTGAGGAAACCGCCTTTTGGTTTTTGAACCAAACTTGCTGGTTTTCTCAGCCCTTTCATTGTAGGAAAAGATTAATGGTTTTAAGTCGTTTTGTCTGCATTGTCCATCTGATCAACTTCCTGTTGTGTTTATGAATTGTAACTTTCAGAATAAGCCAGATGGCAAGGCCTGAGCATGTTGTGCTTAATCATAGGTGAAGTGTCAGGAATGTCTGCTCATGACACATGAGGGGCTGTAGTGGTCATGGGACGCCACATAGTACGCTGTCTATAGACACAGTGATATTTTGCCTTTTCCAGCAAAATTTTTATCAATTTCTGTCTGTCTGGGAGTTTACTGTATCACAATAACACCTGTAAAATTTCATGCAAATTTTATTTGAAAAGAAACTCTTGATGTTAAAAAAAATGATGTACACTATATCGTTCAGAAGTTTGGGGTCGGTAAGACTTTTTTTTTTGGAAAGAAGAGTTATGTTCTTATGTTATATATCTTATGTTCTTATGTTATATATCTTATGTTCACCAAGGCTGCATTTATTTGACCAGTAAAAATCATATTGTAAAATATTATTGCAAAAGCTGTTTTCGGTTTGAATTTATTTTAAAATGTAATTTTTCCTGTGACGCAAAGCTGAAATTTCAGCATCATGACTCTTCAGTGATACTTCAGAAATCATTCTAATATGCTGATTTGCTCAAGAAACATGTCTTATTATTATCAATGTTAAAAACAGTTTTAACTAATATTTGGTAGAAAACCATGATTTTTTTAAAAATAATTTAAAGATTTTTTTTGAGTAGAAATTTCAAACACATTTGTTTGAAATAGAAATCTTTACTAACATTATTAATGTTTTTTACTGTCAATTTAGTGCATTCTTGCTAAATAATTTCTTTAATAAAAAAAAATATACTTTTGAACCTTAATGTATGTATTTATAAATATATATTTATATGGTAGAATAATAACTAATATTTTAAACATTTATTGTAATAGTTTCATGTTTACATTGGGCACTCCCCACCAGGTACAATATTCTGAATTTTTGCATCTTGTTTTTAAGTCCATAAATAATAATGTAATCGTTCTAATAAATTTATATTGTAAGGTACTCATTCTAATATATTTTTAAAAATAATATTGTATTCATTATTTTTTAGAAACCTCGCACTTTTCTGCTCAATTTTAAACGTTCTTGTATTCAGATTAAGCGCGGTCCACTGCTGCACACTTGCCACAATATCGATACAGGGCCAGCTGTATCGATACTCGTATAGTCAAATCTCTGTGACGATACATCGTCGTATCGATATTTTGAACACAGCACTAGTTG
>NW_015549598.1:978008-985444 GCF_001515605.1 Sinocyclocheilus anshuiensis | reverse complement strand
GCACCAAAAGCTTGGAACACTTAAAAGAGAAAGGAAAAATTGAAATCGCATCATATGACCCCTTTAAATATTTTGTATAAATTATAATATAATATAATATTTAAAATAAATATTAAATTATGTACAATTAAATTATGTAAAATATTAAATAATAATGAAATATTAAATAATATAAAAAGGATACATTTTTAAATTAGAAAATACAAATATTTATTTTAAAAATTGTTTTAGAAATGCTGGCAGGGCAAATCCTGATTATTGTGCCAAACTTTTCTTTTGAGCCAGGTTTATTCAGCCTCATTGTCAGAGCGATTTGTTGTATCAGTCTTGATGTGAATGATCTTTCACTCTGTTTATTAGTGCTTCACTTTATGAATGGATCTGCTATCGTTTTTAATTCAGTGCGTGCAAAAGTGCATACGTTAGGAATAGGGCTGCACGATAAATCGCATGTGATTGTCATGCGCATCTCATCAGTAAAGCCGGTTCTGTGATTAGTAGTAAATCTCCATCATGTGCATTCAGATGCATTCGATTATGAACGCGATATTGCGTAGCTTGTCAGCAAACTACGGCTCTGTGTATTAAATGCCACTCCATCTAAACTAACGTGATGGAGATTTACTACTAATCACAGAATCGGCTTTACTGACGAGATGCGCATGACAATCGCATGCGATTTATCATGCAGCCTTAGTTAGGAACTTTAGAAGCGAATGGTTTGACTAGACATACAAGCATCTCTCCAGGTTGCTTGATGTCAATTCATAATGAAGCACCACTTGAATTTAAAGAATGCCACTTTGAAGCAGCAGACACATATGTTCTCGCTTTCAAATGCATTCTGTTGGATGTGGTTGCGGCAGACACTTCCCTGGATCCGGCCTCGGGGGACACGCTGATGAAACTGTTTGTTTTTGCCTGTATGTCAGCGGCGTCCTCAAAACGTTCTGTCTCTTCTTCTCTGCTCCTCTCTGTCCAGGCGAGAGGCCCTCAGAGATCCACGTCAGTGGGTTTTCAGGATGGCCCCTTGCCCCTCTCCCTCGTGGAGACTGGCAGAGTCTGGCTGCAGAAGATAATGGCAAATTGGCATAAGCTTTGCCTCCTCTGCGCAGGTGTGACTCAGCCAAATTCTTCAAGACATTTCGCACTCCCTAAATGCAGTGCTGCTACGGTCCCTGAACTCCCAACACAGTCTCACAACTTATTTTGGCGCTGGTGTGATTATCTTGTTTAATATTTTACCTAACAGGGACACTATTGCCAAGCAACGTCAGTATTTCCTTATTTCCATCTCTAGGGCACAGTCTATTATCTGTTCATGACGAAGCTTGATAGGCACTAAACCGGTTTGCCAGATTGATCTGGTTTGCTCGGCATAATCTGTTGTCCAAGAATGGATGGCAAACTTGTATACAACATAAGAGGTCCGGGTTTTTTGAATGAATCTTTTAATCGAATGGATCCTTCTTGTTTACTTCCATGCACTGAATGTTATTTGACGTGTTTGATGTTTTTTTGTGGTGTGGGAATGCTTTAAATATTATCTGATTGCATATTTTGAATAAGCATTTCATACTAAATGAATATGATTTGGAGCGGCACTGAATGAGTCATCTTGTTTGTGAATTAACTAAATGAATGAAACATCTTGTTTGTCTCACTCTTTTTGGAGTCTAGTAGTAGATTTTTAGACAAATTTTAGTAAAGCGTTCAAACTTGTTTCTGGTGTGAAGTTCTGGTGTGAATTTATAAGGAATCAGTAGAGTATATGCTTCAGTGACTCACTCTAAATGTTTAAAACGTCACTTGTTGCCACTATTTATGTAACAAGAAAGTGTTATTTTATATATACCAGCAGCCATATCACCCTGTAGCCCAAGACTGGTTGCCCATTGAAGCTAAGCAGGGCTGAGCCTGGTCAGTACCTGGATGGGAGACCTCCTGGGAAAACTAGGTTGCTGCTGGAAGAGGTGTTAGTGAGGCCAGCAGGGGGTGCTCACCCTGTGGTCTGTGTGGGTCCTAATGCCCCAGTGTAGTGACGGGGACACTATACTGTCAACTAGCACCGTCCTTCGGATGAGACGTTAAACCGAGGTCCTGGTGGGTGGTGGGCGTTCTGGCGCACTATAGGTGCCATTTTGCAAATTTGCAAGCACACGAAGATGGTGTTATGGGGTAATTTTGTTGCACAATAGCTTACACAAGGAAACTTGATTTCAAACTTTGAATTGAATTTATTTGAACTAGACAAATTATCAGTCAGTAATAAAATAGGAACAAATTACAAGGTATAGCACAAATAAATACAACAGAATAAATATACAAATGAAAAGTACAGAAATACTACAGAAATTGAATAAAGTAATCAAATGTAAAAACACTGGAGAGTCTTCACTCTGTAAGTAAATACAGATTAATCTTTACAATTAGAGTTACAAAAGTTATTCAGTCAAGAGCAGTGAGTGATTTTTTTTGTTTTTTTGATTAACACAAGCAGCAGCATGTATATTAGGCTGCTGTCACTTTAAGGCAGAACACACAGGTCTAATATACTGTTACACATGCGTTTTCTTTCTCAACTGTTTGCATTCACTTAAGACATAACCGACTGTGTTAAGGTGAATACTCGCTAAGATGGGCATTTTGACATTATTTTGTGTGTATTTGATCATTTGACCGCTGTTGGAGAGGCAACTCTGTGTGCATGTTTCGGGTGTGAGTGCACAGTTCTCTTGAAAAGGGAAGATGCAGTAGCGCTGAATCACTCAATGCTGTTTGTGAAATTACAGTTTCACAAAGTTTTCAAAATACTGATTTGATCTGATAATCTGTGTGAATTAATATCAACCTATAAACTTTAATGAATATATTCTTGCAGGAATTTCCCACATTATAAACGTGGATCCTGTTGGGATTAATAAAAATATGCGCAATACCCACAATCCTGCACTGAAATTCAAGTCCTAAGGACACATTTTTGATTTGTACTGTTTGTGAAGAAAATATGAGTGGTTGTTTCCATTCAAAAGTGATCATCATGCCAGGTTGTTCTGGATGGTTGCCATGACATTAAGACGTTCTGTTACTTTGAATTTGCTAAATGTAAGAAGCAGTGGTGGAGCATCACCAATAGGGCTGTCAAAAAAAATTCTCGAATATTCGTCAAATTTCAAATAAAAATCCACATTCGAATGCAAAAACGTTGCATTAAAATTTTAGGTGTGTGTCAGGCAGTCAACTTATCAGTGGCGCACGAGATGCGATGACGATGTAAGTGTCTTTGCATTATAATGTTTTTGTTAGCCTATCCAGTTGAAGTCACTAGATGCGGCGCTGCTACGTTGTTCATTCAAAATATTGCAGAAAAAGAGAACAATCAATGCGGGGAAGATGTTGTTTATATCAAAACCGAAATCAAGCAAGCCGTTCACACAGAACGCATATTCTAGATTCTAGACGCATTTTCTAGAGGGACATCTATCACCGTTGCACTTGCGTCTCGCACAAGAGAGACGCATGTTTAGAAAGCTATGTAAAATTAATGTAAGTTCAGCTTTTAAAAAACATGTCTCAAGACTTTATCCACTTAAGCTCGGGGCGTTTTAATATAGAGTATATAGATATTTGTGGCTGTTTGCGGCTGACTGAAGCAGTGCTACGAGTATAAATGTAAATTCGCTCAGAGGTGACCAAATTTTACATCGCAGTTCTATCGAAGATAATTCGATCTATGATTGTCACACAATGAAATAATCTACATCGTCAAATTCCTGAGAATGAGAGCTTTCTTGTGATATATGACTTGACTTTTTTGTGGAAAAATATATAAAATACACATTCTTCGTAAAAATTATTCGCAATGGTTAGGCGGAAATTCGTGTGTGGGACGAATACATTTCTAAGCTTAATTTTACTGCTTTATGAATATAAAAACCAAAAGGAATGGTATTCTTTGTAAAGAAGACACTCCAAGCTTTCAAATGAACCCATATATGGGCTGATGCCATATAAGGAAGGCTATGTAAATGAAGCATAAACATTTTTAACGTCATTTTGGACCCGTATCCGAGTCCGCAGAGTTTAACTGGATTTATGGCAGTTTTCCCCATCCCACTGCATCTCAAAGTACTCTTTGTGATTGGTTTTCGGTCCTTTGTATTAAACTATACATACATGCATGATGCTGTTTTGTTTCTAATTGTTTAAGCAACTTTATTAATTATATAAGGTTTATAAACATTATGCACTTTTTTCAAAGATAGTCATGTTATTTTATTATGCTTTGAAGAAACGTGCATAATATTTTGCTCGATGCTCCCTCTTGTGGCCTCGGGAGAGAAGCCAAAAGCTTTTTTTCCCCCTAACTGAAATTATGCCTTTTAAATTCGAATATAATTCAAATATTGATAATATTTAAGTAAAAAATTAGAATTTCGTTTTTCAGCCATTTTGACAGCCCTAATCACCAATATTGCACCAAATGTTCTGGTTTATGCATCATTGTATGGACAAATGGTTATTTTCAGTCTATTGGTTGAGCACTGAGGCGTTGGACATTTCAAACAGGGCATTGTGGAAGTGCCACAGTGTTTACACTCTTTGGGGAAATCCACCTATGAATACTGTACTTTAAGGTACAGATAATGTTTAACATTTAAAAAAAATCACCCACAGCACCTGTAAAGAAGGATTCCTCATGAGAAATGTACATGATGTGTTTGTGGAAGATTGTCACACATGCCTTCATCCTCGAGTGACCTGATTGAGAAACTCGTCTGTCTTTGTTTGGCTGCCGATGGTCTCAGAGCAGAAAGGTCACCAATGTTTTCCTCGTTTCTCTCATTACTCCATTCACCCAAACACTCCTTTCGTCTCCTGTCCTAATCTGGACCGCCCCACCGTTATGAAACATTAATAGTCCTCTACACCCCCCACCTCTTGTCAGTGTTTAATCTCAAGGGGGGAAGAGAAATACAGACGAAAGCAAGGGTTTACTCAAACACTGACAGAAAAACAGACGTTTGCATAGATACAGTGGATGCTCCACTGAAGGAATGACCAATAGAAATCACATTTCTCTCCGCTTGGTGTGTTTGTCTTGAGTTGCATCAGGAAAAATCTAAGCATTGCTCATCAATATGCTATGTTGAATTTTTTGCCCACTTCCCAACTTTCGGAACACACTACAAGACCTTTTTCCTCACACTCTGATGTTAATGTTATATATATATATATTTAATATTATTAGGGATGCACCGATACCACTTTTTCCAGTACTCGCCCGATACCGATACTTTTATTTTTGGTACTTGCCGATACCGAGTACCGATACCAATATTTTTTATTGCATTTGTAAATTTGTAAAATATTGGGTACAGAAACCAAAAGAGTATGTATAATGTTAGTTCAGTATTGCCTCCCTAAATATATATATATATATATATATATATATATATATATATATAGATATAATGCACATCATGGAGATTTACTGCTGATTACAGAACCGGCTTTACTGACAAGATGCGCATTAAATATCGCATGCGATTTATCGTGCAACCCTAGTTTTATATATCATGCAGCCCTAAATAAATATAGGAATGTTTTTTTTTTTCCAAAAAATATTTTACATGAATATTTTTAAATTATATATTAATAATAATATTTTAAAAACGTTAAGACAATGCACGGGTGAGCACACACACAAATCTTCTCACTGCGCGCACAAGTTATCATTCACGTCTTCTGGCTCTTGAATGTTTGAACTGGCAAGGCTTACATTTTTTTTATTGCGCATTTCAAGTAATATCAGTCAAACTGCAGTTGGGTTGTTTTTTATTAAGTAATAATAACTTAAACAAATGCAGGCAATTTACAAAATTAAAGTTGATTGAAAGCATGTTTTTTTTACATATTAAAAGTTTGTATTATAGCGAAAGCAGATAACTCCAACAGTAGTTTTTTGGCAAAAGCAGATAACTCCACATTTCATGTATTAGAGTTTAAAAAAACACTTGTTTAATTTTTGTAATCTCCTCAGATGACAAAGTAGATGCCTGACAAACGTTGTTGTTGATGCGATTAGGGCTGTCATGATTATGAAATTTGGCTGACGATTAATTGTCTAAAAATAGTCACGGTTATTGCGATTAATTGTCTGTTTTAGGGCTTTGACGATTATGCCGATTATCATGATTAATTGTCTGTTTTTATGGCTTTCATTATATAATTGATTAATTTAAGGGTTCAGTAAATAATTATGATGTTATCTTTTAATCTTGTTGAGTTATTATGTTGCAGTGTAAGATTACATAAAGTATTCCAAATTCTAAGAATTGGCCAATACCGATCCAACACCAGCGCTATTTGTTTTCTACACCACTACAGAATATCAATACTGTGTTTGTGGAACTAATGGTCACTCTTTTAAACTCTTTGTTAAACGCAATCCACTAAATACTCACTTCCTCATTACAGAGGAAAAACTACATTTGAATAAAAATATATAAGCTATGAAATTAAACTAGCTGACTGTATAATTTAGCAGCAAAAACAATATCTTGGGAAAAAAATCTTTGGTGCACATTATACAATTTAAACATGTTTATTCTGTTAACTATTTGTATTCTTACAAAGTACATTCATGAATATAAGATCATGAGAAAAAGAAAGGCTTCTAATAATCTTTCTGTTTGTGATAATATCGTCCTTCCTTAAACCTAAAGTATTATAATGGGAATATATCATCTTGGAGAAAGAGTTTTATGCTGACTATCATCACTGAACGTGACGTGCTGTTTGAATGCTGAGCGGAGAATGACTGACTGACAGCTGCAGCAGAAGGAAGAGGAGTTTCTGTAATCCTCAATTCTGTCCCTCACATTAAGATATGGAATGGCTTCAGATGATATAGCAGGGCTGCAGGCTGCGACCATTTTTTCTGCCTGTGCGACTACTTTTTTTGTGCGGTTGCACTGGCGCGACCACCGCGTTGGTGAACTCGTAAGCGCTGCAATTTCTGTTGCATATGAGAAACATCAAACGGCAAACGAAACTGAAAGCATAACGAAACAGCGCTAAGAGAGTATACTCGCCGTGTCAGCACTAGCGCGAAGCTGCGCGCAGCAAAAACGGCGTGCATATTGAGCAAACGATGGATGTTTTTCAAGCGAAAGTCAAGTAAAAGACCGCTTCTTAAACCAGAGAAGCTGAACATGCTGGTATTCTTGTGGAAGAAAAAACATGCAAGCACTGTCACCGTTAGTTTGACTTTTCTTTTTGTTTTCATTTTTGAAAAACTTATCTTTGCTGTTTACCTCACATTACGCTATTGAGGCTCTCTTTTATTTATTTATTTGATTCCTCAGTGTTTGCTAAACGTTCTGTAATTTAATAGTCGGTAGGCTATATAATACAGCATGTGGTGTGTGCCA
>NW_015549598.1:976260-976759 GCF_001515605.1 Sinocyclocheilus anshuiensis | reverse complement strand
CCACCGCGTTGGTCAACTCATAAGCGCTGCAATTTCTGTTGCATATGAGAAACATCAAACGGCAAACGAAACTGAAAGCATAACGAAACAGCGCTAAGAGAGTATACTCGCCGTGTCAGCACTAGCGCGAAGCTGCGCGCAGCAAAAACGGCGTGCATATTGAGCAAACGATGGATGTTTTTCAAGCGAAAGTCAAGTAAAAGACCGCTTCTTAAACCAGAGAAGGTGACCATGCTGGTATTCTTGTGGAAGAAAAAACATGCAAGCACTGTCACCGTTAGTTTGACTTTTCTTTTTGTTTTCATTTTTGAAAAACTTATCTTTGCTGTTTACCTCACATTGCGCTATGGATGCTCTCTTTTATTTATTTGTTTGATTCCTCAGTGTTTGCTAAGCGTTCTGTAATTTATTAGTCGGTATAGCATGTGGCATGTGGTGTGTGCCATGCCTCATCTTATTCGTTTTTGTTAAACGTTTTGTAAGCTAGTTGTATCTTACG
>NW_015549598.1:965562-976138 GCF_001515605.1 Sinocyclocheilus anshuiensis | reverse complement strand
AAGCCCGCGGCTTAACACAGCAAAAGAGAAACTCCCATTCACAAAATTCAAATCACAAATAATACTACTGATGATAAAGAACGGGTTGAATGTTAACCACTTTCGTTTCCATATAACTATAATCTATGATAAAAGTTCATCATCATGCATTGAATAATCCCATGTAGCAGAGCAAAAAAAAACATTGCGACCAAATCATGTGCTCCTGTGACCAGCTGAGAAAGTTAGTTGCAAAAGAGCGAGCAGTGGGAAGAATGAGTCTGGAGCCCTGTATAGGCTATACAGTGCATGAAAAGCAAACTGGTGCTCTTCTGTTTCTTTTGGTGTATGACTCCCCCTTGTCTCGTATAAAAAGCACAATAATCGCGGTTGTCTGAAACAACCGCGGTTAGATCAAATAATCGCGATTAGACGGTTATTTAATTATCGCGACAGGCCTAGTTGTGATCATAAACTGTATGGATGTGATTACACGCAATACACGGAGCTTTTCCCTCACCATTGTAACGCGCTGCTTTTGCAAGGTTCCGTGAAAACATTTCAGATTTTATTTTCCTTTTTCGCCCTGAAGAAGATATCACAGGTTCATCAAGTTCGTCGAAATTATCCATCCTCGATCACTTTTAGTCAGCTAGCTTTGACGAAACTACTCTCAGCTAGCACGTCTTTTCAAAGTGAAAGTAGCCTTGTCACCTGACCTGAATACAGCGCGCTGATTCGCTAAAATGGACTTATCGGCTTCTGTTCAAAAACAACAAGGGCGCTTGTCAGCTTCTGCAGTAAAACGTGAACTCACGATGCCTTGTGGACAAAACCGGCTTTTTTGACAAAACGTGTTTAGGGTTCAGATCGCACTATATGTGGAGAATAATGCACGGCAATCAGCTCTTTTTTTTTTAAAGTGGCGTTTATCGTTTTTTGCAAATGAACTCTTCATATATACACATATCTGTATACAGTATATATATGAATACATATGTGGCTCATCCAATCATATTTCTAATATTTGTAATAATACTTATAATATTTTTCTTAGGCCTCTATGTATATATAGAGAAACAGGCCTGTCTATTTGATGATTAACGTTCTGTGAGCTTCTCTGTTCAGTATTTTGCAGGGAGACATTGAGTTTTCTATTGAGTTCATTCTGCAGCCTTGCTAGGGGGTATTTTCACTGCGCTTCTCCCCCCGTCATTCCCATCACCATGACATTACCAAAGTTTCTAGACCTCTGGAGTATTAATTGCCCCCCACTTTTCCACCCACCCGACTCCTTTCATCTTCTCTGCTGTTTGCGTCAGTATCCGTACTAGTTATTATCCTCACCACATAGCCCTGCTCGTGCTCCTTTGTTCCTCTGATATTCCTTCTCTCTTCATTCATTTCTCTACCTCGATTGGTCACATTCCACATGCTCTTATATAGGTGCAGATAAGTGGACACACATCTCTTTGTGTAAGCTCTGTCCTGGTCATTCATTAGAATTCGTTTGGTGGCATATTTCCGACCGGCTACTCAGTGTACGAGGCTCTGGTAATGACAGAAAGTGCAAACTGCTTGTGAAATTTGTTAATTTGTTAAAAAAATGCTCATTTGCATTTGTTTTAAAATGATGCACTGTGGTCTACTGGGCTTCTGCATTCACTCAATGTCATTAGTGCTGCCTTCAAACTGAGATGTTGGGACATCAAAGTTTCTTGATTGTTTGGGAAAGATAAATTAGATGTGTGATAAATCAGGTTTTACCGGTCTTGTCTGTTAATCAGTATCTGACACTCAAGGTTAAGGGGGCGTTTGATGAACTGTTTGAAATCAAATGCAAAGATCACTACTAGTCAATACTGGCCAAACTCATCTGATCAAAGAGCTGTTCTCCAGTTTTACATGCTGTAGTAATTGTCCATTTGATTATGAAACATATTCAATATTAGATTATATATGCAAATGAGTATATATTGCACTAAAATGAGTGGTTTACAAACCTAAATGAAAGAATTAAACTTTACTGATCCCCAATTATTTAAATTTACATTATTTATTTAGCCACCCATTATAGAATTGTAACATCTAATCATTTATTATTATTGTTGTTGTTGTTATTATTATTATTATTATTTATTTTTTCTTAATGTTTTCTCACTTTTTTGTCACTAACATGAAATAATAATAATAATAATAGTAATTATTATTATTATTATTATTATTAAAGCATTAAGGTTAATTAAATTTACTTTATGTTGACATTAATTTGGGGATCTTTGTGTTACACTGAAAACTGTGAGTTTAATTATTTATTCTTTGTTCACAGCCCTAATATCATAATAATATTGATATTTATAAGTATTTAAATTATTTACATTATTTAACCACCCATTATAAAAATTATGCAGCATCTAATCTTTTATTATAATTTTTTTTTTTTTTACTTAATGTCATCTCACATTTTTGTGGCTAACATTAAATAATAATAAAAACGTTGACATTAACTTGGGGATTTTATGTGTTAATGTGTTAGTTTAATCTTTATTAATGATCCTAACATTATAATAATATATTATATATATTATTATATAATTGAATATATAAATATATTTGTAAATTTATTGTTCTACATTAGGTCTCAAATATTGTGATATTTGTTTTTGAACAGCGACAACACAAGTTTTAATGTTAATTTAAGATTTAAGACTGCAAGTCCAAAGTCATTTGAAGCTATTCAGCTACATTTGCATTATTTTTTTGTAATATCTGAATAGACTAGACTAGACTAGAATGCTTATAGAGCATCTAATGTGAATTAACTTGAACTAGTACCCCATTATGGATGTTTCACCCATGAATTATACCTCAAATCATACCATGCTGTGCTAGTAAATCTATGAAAGTTCCCATAGATTTACATTGAGGGAGGAGGCACATCTTTGGATCATCGAGACTTTGAATGAGCTCATTTGACTTGGACCAGTCAATAGCCACCCTAGCAACCTCATAGCAACCAAACAGACTTTAGCAACCACCTGGCAATACCTTAGCTGTTATATTAACTCTCAACCGGTGTTAAAGACAGATGTCACACTGAGGTTTAGGATGTGTGTGAATATTTCGTATTGAGGTACAGAGCTGTGGTGGCCTCAAATGAACCGTGCTGAGTCAAGTGATCAAATCTGAAAATGCAGATCGATGAATGAACGTGAATGCCTCTCTCTTCTCCCAGTCACCATGTTCATCATTCAAAGGAAATGGTAGTTTTTGGCCTATGCTGACAGGCAAAGTGATGCCTCTGAACTCTCATTTGTTTGATAGATCGTTCGGCATCAGGAAAGCTGATCTGCATATAAAGTTTATCTTTCTGTGGTGTTCACTGTTCGGGTGCAATCTCTAGCCTGACCTTTTCTACACGGGTTCCTTCATTTTTTTATGCCTGCAAGAGTGAAGTGTCACTACGGCTATTAAGTAAAAAAAAAAAAAATTTTCTTCAGGGGTAAAACTTGGAATTTGTTGATTTTGGAAACTTTGATTCATACTTCAGACAGTCTGTGTGGTCCAAATTGTTTTCCTCCTCACATATTTTTTGGATGACACTGTGAACAGCAAAAATCACACTGAATCTTTGTCAGTTTTAATTTTGGCCACTTCGGTATATGGCAATATATCATATTTTTTCTAATATCTGAATAGATGAGACTAGACTAGAAGGTTTAGAGCAGGGGTGGCGAACTCCGGTCCTGGAGAGCCGCAGCCCTGTAGAGTTCAGCTCCAACCCTAATTAAAACTCACCTGCCTGTAGCTTCCTAGTAACCCTTCAGACCTTGATTAGCTTGTTCAGGTGTGTTTAATTAAGGTTGAAGCAAAACTCTGCAGGGCTGCGGCTCTCCAGGACCGACGTTCGCCACCCCTGGTTTAGAGCATAATCTTATGTGAATTAACTTGAACTAGTCCCCCATTATCTGCGCTTCAGCCATGGATTATACCTTAAATCATGTAACGCTGTTTATTTGTTGAAACTTTCAAAAAATTACACTGAATCTGACATTGTCTGTTCCAGTTGGCCACTTCAGTTTATGGAAATAAATTGTTAATAAATCAGATGTTATGCAATTTTTACATGTAACTCAGATTATTAAAATTGCATGCTCGATTTTACCTTTAAATCACAAAATAATTTAGCATTTGCACGGTATAAAGTATTACACAGAAAGGTCCAATTAATATGGACTGTTTAACATATTTTGCAATTAATGCAGCATAATTTTTTATTTTCTTAATGTGTTTCTCACTTTTTTGTGGCTAACCTTTAATTAATCATTTATATAACAAAAACAACAATGATAATAATAGTAATAATAATAATTTAAAATAATAATAATAATTATTATTATTATTATTATTATCACCACACATTTGATTTATAATGTGCTTTTCTTATACCCAAAGCACTGCAAACAGTAAATGCATGTAAAAATACGAAAATTACAGAAATCAATATAAGAAAAATTAAGAAATCAAACTTATCATCAAGATAAGCTATTTTAAAAAGATGGGTTTGTAACAGTTTCTTAAATTCTGATTATTTCTAATTATTATATTATTATTATTATGTTAGCAATTAAATAATTATATTATTTTATGTTGAGTCATTCATTTGGGGATTGTGAAAACTGAGTTTAATTATTAATTAAAATTATTATTTTATTCACAGACCTAATATCATAATAATATTTGTATTTATAAATGTATTATTCTACACTAGATTTCAGGTATTGTGATACTTGCTTTTGAACAGTGACAAGGTTTAATCTGTAAATTTAAGACTTGACATCCAAAGTATGTAGCCTTTAAAACTATTTAGGTACATTAGCATTATTTTCCTAATATCTGAATAGAATAGAATAGAATGCTTATAGAGCATAGTGTTATATGAATTAATGAGATTGTGTTTGTGTGTTTTTCTGTCTGTTTTGCAGGCTAGCGCTCTACGTGTACGAGTACTTGTTACATGTAGGAGCCCAGAAGTCGGCACAGACCTTCCTGTCAGAGGTGAGCCAGTCAGGGTTTTATTTAAGCTCCTGCTTATCGATGTGCCATCCAGGCACACGGCCTCGTAAGCATCGGCCCGCACCCCTGGGGCTCTGGCTAATTTAATTACACGCAGATGATATGCTGAGCAAGCAGGACACATTTGATGTTTGGTGTCCACTTAATGAGATTGGAGGAGAGTCAGTGCATCGCTGTAAAAACAACTAAATAGTTTCAGCAGAAATGCTGGAGCGGTGCTGGCATGGGGATCATCACCTCATTCCACTTTTTATGAAGAAAAGCGCATCTTTGCTTTGTTATATCAGCTGCTCACAATCCTGTGTTTTATTTGCCATGTAGTGCTTTTAAGGAAGATCACAATCATTTATGCCTGAATGAGTTCCTTTCAGTGTTACTGAGGCATTGTGGGATTGATCTATGTGAAGGAAACTATGACATTTTGAAGCACCGCTTCAATATTTATAGTATCACCATTATTTGCATATGAGTCATACACACTCAAGAGTACAAGCCATCTGAGAAAACGCAATAATACACATTAAGTGCACCATTTCTGATTGTCATTCTAATTCTAAAGCTCTGCCAATCACAAGAAATGACAGGCACTTCAAGTCGCCCGATATATTCAGATTTGCAAGGTTAAGTTGTCCAAATGTCTCAGACTAGACTATTTTAAGTGAGCTACTTTGTATCTAAGAAGAGAGAAGTGTGTTTAAAACACAAAACAAAACAGCAGGTTTGGTCCAGTTTAAATGTACTACAAATAATGTAAAATATACACTTAAACTAGTTTAGTACTAGTGGATGAATGTGGTTGAAATTAATATTTTTATTCAGAAAGGAAACATTGAATTGATTCAAAGTGACAGTAGATTTCAAATAAATGCTGTTCTGAATTAGAAAAATATTTCACAATATTACTGTTTTTATTGTGTTTTTGATCAAATAAATGCAGCCTTGGTCAGCATAAGAGACTTCTTGACCCCGACTTCTGAACAAAAATCCTATTTAAACCTGGAAATGAATGAGTTTTGGGATTTTGAAAGATCTCAAACCACGAAAAGTTATGACACAAAAATAAGAATAAATAGTTAAGATACTGGACTATTTCTAGGTTACTAATTAAGTAGGCACAAATTTATTAATCAATTATTTTATTTTTATTTATTTGTTTGTTCTTTATTTTTTTATTTTTTTTTATAAACATTTTTTTTAATTCAAATTATTATAGCTGATAATATAATTTGTATTAAATTTGACCTGAGGTGGTATTACTTTAGACTCCGCTTTGTTGCTGAAATTAAACAGATTTTACAAATCATACGTATTTACTCAAAAATTACACTTGAAAACAGTTATGCATCATCAATTAACAAAGATGTCTTTATATTTTGGAACTAATACAAGGGGAATCACAGCCTCTGCAAAGTGGACTCGCCAAATATTGACCAGTTAATTAGCCTGGCTGACTAGAAAAAAACATGCTGGTGGGCATTTAATGAAAGGAAAGTAGTCTTACTGTGAAACGAGTCTTACAATGTATTTCTCAACTTTCTCCCCAGATAAGATGGGAGAAGAACATAACGTTAGGAGAACCTCCAGGATTCTTACATTCATGGTGGTGGTATGATTGGCATTGTTAAATGTTTCTCATGTGCTGATGTGTTGTTCATGGAAACTGCTTCATTCATCCCTGTGTGGTTTGCAGTGTATTCTGGGATTTATATTGTGCGGCACCTGAAAGGAGAGAAACCTGTGAGCATTCCAGTGAAGCCAAGGCATTCCACGACTACGTAAGTTACTCTCACAGTGCATGGATGGATGAATGGTGTGGCGTAGTAGTTAAAGCTCAGAGCTGGGACAGATGGGTGGATGGAATGCTAGAAAGTTTGAACGTTAGAAAGATAGATACATAGATAGATGATAAAATGCTAGAAAGATGGATGGAGTGATGGGTGAATGATAGATGGATGGATAGATGATAAAATGCTAGAAAGATGGATGGATGGATGGACGGAATGCTAGAAAGATAGAGAGATGGACGGATGATAGATGGGTAGATAGACACTAGAAAGATGAATGGATGGATAGATGGAATGCTAGAAAGATGAATGAATGATGGATGGATGGATGAGTTGATGGGTGGATAGATGGATAGAACATGAGAATGACAGAACACTAGAATGTTAGATTGCTGATGGATGGATAGAATGCTAAAAAGATAGAGAGATGGATGAATGATAGATGGGTAGGTATATAGATAGATATGCTAGAAAGACAGAACACTAGAAAGATGGATGGATGGATAGATGCATAGATGATGGAAAGCTAGAAAGATGGATGATGGATGGATAGATGCATAGATGATGGAACGCTTGAAAGATGGATGATGGATGGATAGATGGATAAAACGCTAGAAAGATAGAACACTAGAAGATGGATGGATGATAGATGGATAGATGCACAGATAGAACGAGATATGAATAGAACACTAGAAAGATAAATGATAGATAGATGGATGATAGATTGATGAAGAGATGGCAGTGCTCTAGACTGCTACCAAAATGGTCCCATATGCAACAATTTTTTGAGAATGTGCGAGTTAAAATTTGCGTGGTCGCATTTGTGCGAGTGCATGGTCTGCTCTGCTCCATACAGCGAGTGCTGCAGAGCCACAGCACAGTTCAGCAGGAGTCAGACTTCGCTGATCACGTGAAGAGATTGAGAAAGTGTGAGCGCTTTGGTGTATAGCCTGGATTATACTCGACGCGTCAGCATGAGCGCAAAGGTGCGCGTGGCAAAAATGATGCGAATACTGAGGAAACCATGGCGGACGGAGGATTTGGTTTTCAAGTGAAAGTCAAGTAAAAGACTGCTTCTTTTCTTCTAGAGAAGGTGAACATGTTGGTTTTCTTGAAGAAAAAAAACATGCAAGCACAGTTATCATCAGCCAGTTTAGTTTTACTTTTCTTTTTGTTTTCATTTTAAAACGAATTTGAAAGTGAAAGTGAAAGCATCCGATGCCCGGCTTATAACACAGTAAAAGAAAGTGAAAGCATCCGAAGCCCGGCTTATAACATCGTAAAAGAGGAACTCCCATTCACAAAATTCAAATCACAAATAATACTGATGAAAAAGAACGGGTTGAATGTTAACCATTTTTGTTAGCATATAACTATAAACTATGATAAAAGAAAAAACTATTCATCAGCATGCATTGATTAATCCCATGTTGTAGCAAAATAAATAAATAAATATAATAAAATAAATAGTGCAACCAAATCATGTGCTCGTGTGACCAACTGAGAAAGTAAGTCGCACCAGAGTGACCAGTGGGAAGAATGAATCTGGATGGATGGATGGATAAATGTATAGAAAGATGGATGAATAGAACACTAGAAAGATAGCACACAAGAAAAATGGTGGATGGATCTAGAAAGATAGATGAAGAGATGGATGGATAGATAGATAGAACGCTAGAAGGATAGAACACTAGAAAGATGGATAGATGGATAGAATGCTAGAAAGATAGATGAACTTTGACAAAGCGGATGTTTATCAGTTCATTTGATATTTTTAACAATGCAAATGGTATTTCCCATGTGGCCGCAGTACATCAGCATGGTGATGTTGTGGCTTCATTCTTTGCAGTTCAGTGCTCTGAGTAAGACCAAATGCTGCTAGGACTTACAGGAAGGAAGCATGATTCAATGTCCTGTGTACCTCGGGCTGCTGGTGACCTTAACTATCATAAAACAAGAGCGCAGAGGAGCTCAGGCTTTCCTCGTTTCACCTCGGAGGATGATGTAAATGTTCAATTATAGATCCGACTACGCTCACCCAAACGCTGCTGTCTGTCTGTCTGCTGTTGTGTGCACCTCAAAAGCGCAGTTTAGAAGATGAGTAAAGAGCGCAGCGATGCCGAAGATCACTGGTTTGGCCCCAGACTCATTTCTCTTTCCAGCACCAATTAGCTGAATTTCCTCTGAGAGTGTCTGGAGTGTAGGCACAACAGGAGTAATTACAGAGAGCTCTAGATTCTTAAACGAGAACATCTCCGTCCAATACATCGCCGGCTTTCTGTGACTAATTGCCAATGTACAGCAAATGCACTTTACAGCTGTGATGCACCATATCAAATGACTGTGGTTTTAAAAACTCAAAATTGATGAAGTTTGCTTTATAAATACGCATTTCTGTTTCTTATTGTCAATGTTTCATCATTGATACGCAGCACTCCAAAAGAAAAAATAGTTTTTTTGTTCAAGTGTAATGACTTTGTATGGTTACAAATCCATTGTCTGGCTCTATAGTACTCTGTTATGATACTTAATGGACTTTTTACAATCCACATACACTACCTTTCAAAAGTTTGGAAAAAAAAAAATATATATATATATATTTGAAAGAAGCCAAAATGCTTACCAAGGTGGCATTTATTTGATCATAATATATTAAAAAACAGTAATATTGTGAAATATTATTGTAATTTAAAATAACTTTTCTATTTGAATATATTTTTAATGTAATTTATTCCTGTGATTCAAATCTGAATTTTCAGCATCATTACTCCAGTCTTCAGTGTCACATGATCCTTCAGAAATCATTCTAATATGCTGATTTGATGCTCAAGAAACATTTATTTATTATTATTACCAATGTTTAAAATATTTAATAATTTTATGGACTGTTTTATTTTATGGAATTTTATGAACTGTTGTTCCTTTTTTAATGAATAGAAAGTTAAAAAGAACAGCATTTATTTGAAATAGAAATCTTTTGTAACATTATAAATGAGTCTTTACGGTCACTTTTTATCAATTTAAAGGTCATATGATGCGATTTCAAGTTTTCTTTTCTCTTTGGAGTGTTACAAGCTGTTCGTGAATAGATAAGATCCCTAAAGCTGCAAAGACTAAAGTCTCAAACCCAAAGAGATATTCTTTATAAAAGTTAAGACTCGTCCACACCCTCCTAAAACGCCTCGTTTAAACACGGCCTCACATGTCTACGTAACTGTGTGGGAAGATTTGCATAGCGCCGCACAAATGTTCACGCAAAGAAAGAAGGCGTAACTTTTATTCTTGCTGTAGTATTGTTGTTGCAGCCGCCATGTCGTGGAGACGGTGTGTGTTTCGTTGTGAAAGCGAAACTACTTTGTTTGGCTTTCCAAAAGAGGACACAACTAGAAATCAGTGGTTAAGTTGTATTTACAACACTGTTCCAGAACAGTTCAACCCAAATATTCAGATGTGAGCAACGCAATTTACGGAGGACGAGGACTGTTTCCTGGGAGAGTAGCCTACAATGCCGGTGTTCTGACAAATAATGCTGACTCACAGCCTGTAAGTACGCTTTCATATTTAAAGGATTTGCCACTGATGATTCAAACGCGAGTTTTGGGCAGTGTAGAGTAGTGCTTGTTTGTTTGTCATTTCTCCGATCACAAATGCAGACATGGTTTTATGTTTACGTGGCGTGATACGCAACGCAAAGCGTAAAAAGACAGTATAAGTCATTATAATAAGTAATTATGTCC
>NW_015549598.1:956302-965444 GCF_001515605.1 Sinocyclocheilus anshuiensis | reverse complement strand
ATTGGGGTTGGAGCTAAACTCTGCAGGACACCGGCCCTCCAGGACCGAGTTTGGGCACCCCTGGTATATGTCATTATAATCAGTACTTATGTCCCCACTGGATCATAAACACATTTCATTACACCAAAGACACAAAATAATGTTCTTTTTTAGCAACGTCATATGACCCCTTTAATGCATCCTTGCTGAATAAAAGTAATAATTTATTTCACAAAAATATTCTTACTGACCCCAAACTTTTGAACAGTAGTGTAATTCTCAGTCCTCTACATTTTTTTCTGATTAAATATTGTATTTCACTCCAAAATATGTAACATTGTGAAAAAAACGGCATTTCACATCGACTTGATTTTGTTTGGACTGTGTTGCACATACACTTTGTTTTCCCGGCAATGTAATAAAGTTGCACGGGGGAGTTGTTTGCATCTTGATTTGGAGGATATCAGAGGCTCAGGCAGACGTGCAGTGCCATCCTACGTATATATATATATATATATATATATGTCTGTGTGTGTATGCATAATAATATTTATTGTCTTTTTAAATTATATAATTAAAAAATTCTGCATTTATAGACTATTATGTCATTCCAAATCAATATGATTTTCATAGGCAGATATTTAGCAAGATGTTCATGCGTTGTTGTTCTTTTGTTTGTTTGTTTGTTTTGCTTTTTGTTTTTTTACAAATCCAAATTTATTACTTCATAATTACACAGCAAAAATAGTATGAGTAGTATGGTGTTATGGCATTTTGAACATGGAATGTTTTGCTTTCTCACACTGGAGCTTCTGCTTTTTGCCCTCGGATGGCTTCCTCCATAGCTGCGGTCTTTGACCCTGCCTCGGCCTGCTTTGCATCAGTTCATTTTCAGCATAATGACTTCTCTGTCAGTGGTCACGTTAATGGAGTTAGTATAAAACCATACACGGACATTGTGGCCGAGTCTGTTCTCCCTCATTACACCCTGTCACTGTGTTCGTTTGGGCTGTCGTGGAGTTCTAATGCACTCCGAGGGCCCCGAGTGGTGTTGAATGCCATGCTAATTGATCCTTGGGCAGATAAGGGTTTAATGTGATCTGCTCAAGACTAATGTCCCATAAGGACGCTGGCGCTGGTTTCCTTTCAGCGATAAGAGCCAAGTGTGTGGTTGTCATATCTAGAAACAGGCTCTCGGATGCTCCTGATACTGTTGTTGCTTGTGGAAGTGCGTCACACGAGCTAGCAGAAGATATGTCATGTGCCAAGGCCAACCCAGAGAGCAAAGGAGCCCGGCGTCCCCAGTTTCATTCATTGTTAGCACAATAATATAACCTATATTCATCCTGGTGTCCATTCTCATGGTTACCTCATGATAATAAAGTCGATTGGGATATGTAACATGAACTTGCTAATGCTCAAAATGGAAACGGTTTTTACTTCCAACCCCAACAAAATGTGATCTTTGGAAACCTAATTTTCTTTTCCATTGATTGACCACAATCATATAAATCATAGGGGAGCTCATTTCTTAAGTGACGGTGGATCATCTGAAATAAGTGTTTATGACATGACGGCCACTAAAAGCTTTCTCGTGGCATTGCTTAACATTGTGTCGCTGCTGTTGCAGCAGAACTGATAACTGACCTCTAGTTTAGGCTCAATGTATTTGTGAATATAAAGACAGTTGGAGTTACATATTTGTACCGTGTTATTTGTGTGATTTTTTTTTTATATGGACTGTTTTTTTCCCCCACATTCTGTGACTAGTGTTACATGTGCACATGCCCTATGAGCAACACAACATTTATAAATTCTGACTGATCACTGTGTTTACATTTAATTTTATTTAATTTTTTAATTGTATATATTTTCAATTTTATTTAGAATTAATTTATATATAATATAATATATATATGTATTTATAAATAATTTATGTATTTCTAATTTTATTTATAATTATGCCCATGGGTTCTGTTGAACACAAAAGAAGATGTTTTGAAGAATGTTGGTAACCAAACAAAAAGTTGACAGTAGGACAGTAGCCACTGACTTCAATAGTATGGAAAAAATACTATGGAAGTCAGTGGTTACCATTAACTGTTTGGTTACCAACATTCCTCAAAAATATCTTCTTTTGTGTTCAACAGAAGAAAGAAACAACTTGAGGTTGACCAAATGATGACTGATGATTAATTTTATTTTTTTGGGTGAACTATCCCTTTAAATTCAATTTGCACGTTTGCATCTTGTTTGCTACCTCAATTCAAATTAAATTCAAATTCAAGAACTGTATTTAAAATAGTCTCAGTCCAATTCTGAATGACAGAGTCTTGATAAGTATAAATACATTTAAACCAAATGCTTTTCTACAAGTAACCATTTTCCATCCCTTTAACCGAATGGGATGTAATATCCATCTGTCTGTAGTTTTTATGTATTTTCTTTTCCCAGACACCGTATGTGGTTTATACTACCAGTGCCAAAAGGGTGTTGGATCCGTGGCCTAACAGTTCAGGACACATTGAGCTCTGGTGCTCTTGAGGGAAATCCTCTTTTTGGTTTCCTATTATTTTCTGTCCTCATTCTTCTGTTCTGTAGATAAAAAGTGTCCAAAAGTGTCAGGAGTGTACAAGCCATGGGGATTTGATGCTTGTCACACATTTATGCAGACTGTGTCTGGATTTGGACGAATAGAGTGTGTGTTAAACCTCTTACAATCTGCTTTTGAAGTATGTAAATGTATATATGGTATATATATGGTTTGGATCGGCACAATCACTCAGAGTTTTCAGCATCCTTTTGAGTTTAGATTCTGGGAGGTTTCCTCCCGTCTTAAACAGCTGGCTGCTCAAACCGCAGAGAGACGGCAAGCTTTCAAAACCCCCCCACAATAAAGTCAACTTCTGCACAGATCAAAGTCGACGTGCCGCCTCTTTGCTCCAAGCATCCTCATCGCTTTTTTCTCCGTGGATTAAAGTCTGGCAGGAAGATCGGCCTCCACAGTATTCACGGTTGCTTTCTTTGTCATGGGCTTTGGGAAAGGGACAGACGAGACTTTGGGATAAGCTTCGGCGTTTTCTCCAACCTGGAGCTCCGTGAGGGAGGATGTGCGTCGTCATTGTTTACCCAGCATTCGGCCTGCCGTCTCTGGGTTCGGCTGTTTGCGCGGCCCTGTTCTCTGGTGCAGCACAAAGCTCTGCGCTAGCCAGCACTCAGCTTCCTAATAAGCAGGAGAATTGAAGATTGAATTGCTCCCGGTTTCCTGTCGGGCTCATGTTGCCGTGATTTTAACTGGATTAAGACGCAAAAAAACAGCCACGCGTTTCGGACACATTTGCTTTGAGTGCACGGCCACCCTTGTAATACGATTTCCAAATGGCCTCACTTTCTTTTGATTGTTGTTTAAATGCGTTCTGCTCTACAAATGTTCTTCCTCTCTTGGCATTATGCATCAGATGCGATTGTCACACATGATCTCAGATATGCATTTTGACTTTACGTCTGATCGCACGCTCTGAAATTCAGCATATGCTTAGCTTTATGAAAAAGGAAATGTTACTAAAACTATGCCACAAAAGCTTGTATATAAAAATGTATGGATACTTTGGTGAAAATATAAAATATAATAAAATACATTCATATATTAATGTTATCTATACAAATGACTTTTGTTTAAATCAGACATTTTGGTATTATTTAGTTATTATTTATTTATAGTATATATAATATAGTATTTATTAATGTTGAATTAGTTTTTGAATTTTAATTCATTTGTATTTTTGTATTTTGTATGCTTGTATTTTATTTTTTAGTTGTTTTCATTTTGAGTTTTTACATTTTCATTTCAATTTTAGTTTTAGTAATTTTATGTTTTTGCCATTTTTATTAGTTAATATTTATTTTTAGCTTCATTTTTATTTTAGATTTAGTCATTTTCATATTTCAACTTAAACTTATTTTAGCTATGTTTTTCATCTAATATTTTATTTCATTTCATTTTACCAATTTTTTTGTTTGTTTGTTTTTTTTGTAGTTTTAGTTAACAATAACAACACTACTTTAAATCTATATTAGATTACATTGTGGTATCCAAATTCGTATTTAGAATTGTGACAACCCTACTTGTATTTGATATATTTTGAATGAATGATTTTTTTACTTTTTGGAGTTTTAGGTTGTTGCTGTAATGTTTTGTGGGCTGAAGAGGCTGTGAAACTTTTGCTGCAGTGGTGTCAGTTGGCGGTATGAGGCAGCGAGTCAGTATGTGAGCTTCAGCTGCCTCTGCCTGTGTAAATGATGAATGAGCAGCGAGTTGGCAGGCTGAGGAAGAGGAGGCAGGCGGCCACTCGCTGCCTGACAAGCTCCTTCATAATGCAGTATAGCGATGCCGAATGGGATTTGGGAGATGCAGGTGGTCTTTTCTTCACTCTCTAATTTTTGTATTTTTTTTCTTTCAGTGGTGAAGAAGATTTATTTTTAATGTTTCGGGAGCAAGAGCTACCCCAGAAATGGAGAATTAAGGCAAAATATATTAAATAAAATCCCCACTTCACTGAATCTTCTCCGGCTACACCTCCTAACGTGAGCTGAAGTGGAATAGAGAGATGAGAAGCCGATAGACGGGAGTTCATAGTTTTGCATATGCTTTGAATAAATTTGCATCCAATAATACCATTGGTTCATCTAAGACTCACTTTCCATAATTGAATACCTTCAATATGATACAGTCCTAAAAGGCAGTTTTGATGCTATTTGTTTGGACTTAACCTCGCTTTGCAGAGTTGTTAGTCATGTTTGCTCATACTTAGGGTGAGAGATTTGAACAAACCCCGAAAACTTCACGTTTTATCAGACACTGTTTACCCTTAAAATCTAATTTTTTTTATTTTTAAGCATTTTAAGTATTTATTCAACACTTGAGGTCTTGAATTTGTATGTTTGAAATGACTTTTATACCCTTCAGCTATCTGTGATTCAATGATGGTGCATCTGACAGCATGCTATTCAAGGCATCTTTTGTGTGTCGCCCCAAAACATCTCCAGGATGCCCTGCTGAATTAATTAGGCATCCAATTAGTGAGATTCTGCATATTAATCAAAGCAGGATATGACACTGAACAGATTTCCATTGATGAGTGTTATGATTGTGATATTAATGATCATAATGACATCAGTACATCGCGACACTTTGCGTGCAGTGAGTCGCAGGAGTCGTAGCATGACGCACAGCCACAAAAATGCCTTAAAACAATCCACAACTGCTGCCTTAATGACATGCATTTACTAAACTTACTGTTTATTGTTGTATTTTGTGCTTGTTGTGCTGGCTTGTGTGCACAGTCTAAAATTAGCTGTTTGCTACTTCAGCAGGTCAAGAGAGAAAATACCAGCCATAAATAATTTTTAGATATCTTGAAAATATATTTTGCATTGCTTTATTTATTTATTTATTCTAAAAATATATTCTATTTTTGTATTATTTATGTATAGTATTAATTAGAGGTCGACCGATATGGGTTTCCTGCCATCATTAGCTGAAACTGTGTGTGAACAAGAAGCGGCTGCAGAGTGTGAGTTGCTCCGTCTCTCACGCAGCCAGAGAGAGATTCTCCGGCGTTCCACAACAACGCTTAGCAGCCCGCAGATGCGCCTACCTATAAATCGGACTAATTTGCAGTAAAATCGGCCGATGCCGATTAATTTAAAAATGCCAAAAATTGGTCGACCTCTAGTATTAATTTTATTTTTATTATTTTTTTTTTTTACTTTGTTTTTTTTCCCCTAAAATTATTTTCTTATTTTTTGTATTATTTACATAGAGCATTAATTTTGTTTAACATTATTATTAATTTTAAGTAATGTTTTTGTCTTATTTCCAATATTTAATTATTTTATTATATAAATTATTTATGTATAGTATTATTTTATTTGACATTTGTTTGATAAATATTTTATATTATAGTTTTGTTTTGTTTTTTATAAAAAAAATGTATGTATTTATGTATAGAATTATTTTTATTTAGCAGTTATTTTATTTTTTAAGTTATATCTTTATTTTGTTTTGTTTTTAAAATAATATTAGTATTTTTGATTGGAAAGTTTTTTTTAATTGAATTGTATTTATTGTTTTTTTATTGTGTGTATTTGCCAAGTTTCAAGTCTAACCTGTCATGCTCTCCTCAGCATGTTAGGGATGCACATTATCCGCCGTAATGCAGGGAATTTGCTGACAAATCATATTTACGCACCTTTATATAACCATGCGACTGTGTGTGTGTGTTTTACACACAATACTATGTGTCTGTTGTCGGATTTGTGCATGTTTGGGTATGTTCATATTTTTATGCACTCTCTTGTGTAAATGTCACCTTTGGCTGGGTCTGGCCTTTCTCTCTCTCTCTCTATCTCCTTCGCGCCAGAGTTATTACAGAGTCTGTCGGATACACCTCGGATCAGCAGAGCCTCATGGGAGGGATTGGGAGAGACGTGGATGTAAAGATTGTGTATTTCTGAGGCTGTGCTCTTTTTGATAAATCTGAATCTCAGGCCAGTGACACAGCGATTTCTTTCTTCCCTTTCTCCTCGCAAACAGAGCGAAAAGTGTCTGGTTATCTTTGCCAGCTTGAAGAAATTCAATCAATCAATCTGAAACTACTATGGAAGCCTGTTTCCACCACGGAATAAAACTAAATTAATAAAAAAGTAATTGCGACTTTTTATCACGCAATTTTGAGTTTCTATCTCACAATTCAGACTTTTTTCTCACAATTCAGGGAAAACCGTCATAATTACCAAATATAAACTCACAATTCTGAGAAAAAAAATCATTTGCAATTCTGAGAAGAAAAGTGTAAATAGTGAGATATAAACTTGTAATCGATCATATAAACTTTCTAATCACAAATGTTTTTTCCCAGATATTCTTAAGAATAGCACAGATAAAATAATAAATCAGACATATTCTTTATTCAGTATTTGTTTTACATTGCATTGTAGGTGGTTGCAATGTCGTTTGGTGGTTTATAGTGCATTTCTTTGCGGTTTCTAGGGTGTACTGTGCGGTTGCTAGGGAGTTATGAGCAATAGTAATTGCAATGCATCTCTGATGAAGTCGTAAGGAACTTTGGCATTAATTGCAGTATCGCTGTGGCTTGCTGAAGTTGGTGTTTCTGGCAGGCATAGCGCTGCTGTGTTCAGTGGTAAAGATGGGCTGCTGGCAGGTGCTGGAGTTTGTGTTCACATTAGAAGCAGCCCTTTTTCCAGCTGCACCCGTTTACTTCTAATCTACAATCTAAGTAATCTGGCATTCTGTCACAGATACTATTCCAGTCTATTCCAGTCAATACTCCATTCCTGCAGCATGTGCCCTGAAAATGAGCAGTTCTCTGTCTAGACTTCTGTACTTTCAGTAACACAATTGCAGCTCTGTTTTTTCCCGCTATAGAAAATCAAATATTACAATCAGTTCATCTTACTTTTAATATGCTGTTTAATGGTTTGGTCAGACCTCATTTAGAAAAATAAGAATGTACCATGGCAAGAAAAAACATAAATGAGATCTCCTTCATATAATGGATTAATTGTTTCTCCATGACAGAAATGAGATTTAAATGAAGAGCAAATGGAGACCTTTTCTTAAGTTCTCAGATTTTTCACCTAAGACATATGTGACATTAATATTTTTATTTTATTTTATTTTATTTCCCCATAGGAAAAAAGAATAATCTTCACAGGTTTTTCTTCATATGTGTCATATGTAATTTACAATTACTATTATTTGCTGAGATTTTCCAAGAAACTGAAGTCTATAATCAAAGAACTCAATATAAACTAATATTTCTAATCAAATTCTTCTAAGACTAAATAATCTAAGTTATGCAGTCTGTGTTAATTTTATAGCTCTAAATTTGCCTCATATGCGATGAACTTTATTACTCCTAAAAATGTTGTTGTATAAAAGAAACATGATAAATCTCTTAAGTCTCCTAAGCTATGAAAGAGCAATCTCTGAGCAATAAAGTTTTCTACTGGGTTCTGCTTTATTCACACTCACATGTATAAACTAAGAAAGAGGAGGTATATCTAAGAGTTAATGATATTTACGGGAGCAGTTTTACAGGCCGGCAGCAGTAAGGCAGTCCAGCAGCCTTGAGCAGCATCCAGACCTCTGATGAACTGATAAAACACTGGAGTGCACATTCACATTGGCGCCGAAGATGACACAGCCCTGCCATACAGACGTGGCCAGACCCACAAGCCACAACAGCACCATGAGCTCATGCTGCAGAGAACAGGACAGGCCCATTTGCTGACTAACAACTCCAGAGATGAACTGGAGAAAAGTGTGGGAGAACCAGGTTTATGGGGCATCTGTAGGACTGAATACCTCTCTTCTTGAGCCCTGAAGCCAGGTCAGATTCTGGACAGTTAAAACTGAGGTCAACGTGAGTTTAATCATATGGGAGGGACGTATATGAAGAGCACGACATTTTCAGTTGAGCCCATCTGTCCCCACCCAAAGGAACCACCCTGCTGTCACCCCACATGGCCTCTGTTGTATTCGGTGCCAGAGGTCACACCCTTCAGTCACACCCTAAAGTATCACCTTTATCTCAGATGTTTGTCCTAAAAGAGATAAAAGCACATAAATTAGACAATTGTTCATGTATAGAGAAGGTACGGTCACATTAGCAATATTTTATTTTATTTAAAAAAAATTTAAACCCCACAGGAAAGAAAAATCAGAAGCCAGACTGTCTTTTCCTGAGACATATGTGACATTACTAATAATATTTTATTTTATTTTTAATGTATAATTACTGGAGGAAATCTTTCGCCCTCATGAAATTTCGGATTGCTTGGACTCTATTGAAATGACTGGATTTCGTCCACGAAAATTTGATGAACAAAAGGTAAATGTGACCAGACCTTAAGAGCAGAAAGCTGTTAAATGGATGTGGAGTGCAACACTCTAAAGGATGCAAGTGTTAAATTATTGAGATATCTTTCTCAGTAGAAACATCTGAGAAGCAGGAGGGCTTCTGTTTGAGTCTCTATAAAGAGAAAAATTAGAGCTCATATTGAGATATCTGAGCACAGAATGAGATATTATTGAGACATCTATTGAAACTCCAGAGGAGTATTGAGATCTTTGTCCTCA
>NW_015549598.1:950041-956011 GCF_001515605.1 Sinocyclocheilus anshuiensis | reverse complement strand
TTGGTCTTGTGCCATTGAGTATGCGGCTCTGTCTTAGCCTTCACTTCCCTGAAACACCATGACATCACCAATTCCCATGACTGACATATCGTTTGATGGACGTACATTAGCACGCCGTCAATAGGAAACATGCTTATGTAAGGGGTTTGGTGATTCATAATACATTTATTCAGTTTTGTTGGGAATCCACGTTATGATGCGACTGCATTGGTTATTTGAACGTATGTTTTTAATGGCACTTGCAATCATTTTTATTGGTTGTTTGTAGTATGTTTACGTGAAGTGCATGATTATATTTTCAAGTGCTATCATCATCTACAGTCACTAGCAATCAATTTCAAGCAAGACAAACAATTCCTGGGTCTGAGACTGGACCTGAGTCATATCTAAGGTCTAGAACAGCAACACTCTAAAGGATGCAAGTGTTAAATTATTGAGATATCTTTCTCAGTAGAAACATCTGAGAAGCAGGAGGGCTTCTGTTTGAGTCTCTATAAAGAGAAAAATTAGAGCTCATATTGAGATATCTGAGCACAGAATGAGATATTATTGAGACATCTATTGAAACTCCAGAGGAGTATTGAGATCTTTGTCCTCAAGAAAACATCTGAGGGTCTCAATATGCTCTCCATTTCATTCAGGAGAAACATTTGAGATAGAAGATGTCTAATTAGATTTTTATTTTTTGTGTTGATTCTCACAGAGTTCTCCCTTTACCAACCTCCTACTGACCACAAAGTGATTGTGATGAAAGCCATGACAAGCGGCTCGTGTTGTCAGAAACCACATGACGGCTTTGTTGTGGTCACGCGTGTGACATGTCAACAAGTACGTTCAGCCTGGCAGATGATACTGTAATAGTTGGCTGTAATTGCTCTAGTCGGATGGAGGAGTTTCGACACAGTGTGGTTTATTCCGGGCGAGCGCTTGGATCTCATTCCTTGTCTAGCGTTGGTGGACCTCCAGGGAGGTGCAGTGCACTAGAGCCGTTTCCTAGGCAACCTTTTTTTCATCTGGGCTTTAAAATGAGGACCTGATGTGATTGTTAGCAGCTTGGGCTTGTGCCATTGAGTATGCGGCTCTGTCTTAGCCTTCACTTCCCTGAAACACCATGACATCACCAATTCCCATGACTGACATATCGTTTGATGGACGTACATTAGCACGCCGTCAATAGGAAACATGCTTATGTAAGGGGTTTGGTGATTCATAATACATTTATTCAGTTTTGTTGGGAATCCACGTTATGATGCGACTGCATTGGTTATTTGAACGTATGTTTTTAATGGCACTTGCAATCATTTTTATTGGTTGTTTGTAGTATGTTTACGTGAAGTGCATGATTATATTTTCAAGTGCTATCATCATCTACAGTCACTAGCAATCAATTTCAAGCAAGACAAACAATTCCTGGGTCTGAGACTGGACCTGAGTCATATCTAAGGTCTAGAACACCCTAGCAACCACTTTTATATTATATATATATATATATATATATAATTTATTTATTTATTTTATTATTTTTTTTAGGTTACAATAGTGTACAAATGTTTTACTTAAGATGTTTTTCAGCTGATAATGGCAGCACATTTGTGTCTCCAGTGCAGGAAGTGGGTATATTTGGCCCTGATTTTGTCGTCTTGTTTGTTTCTCCTAAAGGTTTTCCTGTTTCTGGTTGGGTATTTTATAACAATTGCTGTTGACGTTAAATATAATGGTACAAATAGGATGGGTGCCATTTACTGCACCTTTAGATTCTGTACAGGGGCCATATTTTACTACATATTTATTTCATTTAGTAGCATTTTTTGCAACTTTTGGTTTTTACACAATAACTTAGAAGTATACAGGCTGTTTTTGCTACTGTACCATTTAATGATCTCTGTTATGAATGGCTAACATCCTCAGATGAATGATTAACAATGCCTCCACTAAAGCAGATGAATACCGTATTTTGTGTTTTTATGTAAACACGGCTGGTCATATCAGAGGTTTAACTGTAAGGCTTTTTTCCCCTGAAGATTTGTACTTGTCTTGCCAACATTTTCAATGGCCCTAACACAAACAATTATAAATTTTATGTTATTATTATTATTTTAAGTTATATTTACGTATAAGTTTACATTCCTAATTTTAAATGTATATATGTTTTTTAAAATTTGTTATTTAATAGGTGTTTTTAAACAGAGATATTTAAAAAAAAACTGGTCTTGGAAGAATGTGATGAGAAATGTTTAAATTAATTTTGAGATACTGAGCAAAATCTGAGCACAGAATGAAATATTGAGACATCTGAGAAATATTGAAACTCAAGAGGTTTTTTGAAAAATACCTGAATAGTAAATATTAAAAATTTATACAAAAATAAAATATGTATTTAAAAATAATATTATAAAGATAGATAGATAGATACAAATATTTTCATAAATGTTTCTTTGCAAAGACAATTTACAACAATTTGCAGTTGCTGAAAATCATACAGTTACTATAATTATAAAGGAATAATCTCAAATATCTCAAATAACCTCTTTTTTCAGGTAGATGATTATGGCAATTTTTTACTGAATGTTAAGTTTTCTTTACAAGAGAGTTTGCAACAATCATTTGCAATTGCTGAAATTCATACAACTATAATTATAAAGAAATAAATTCATAAACGCTTTTGCAGGAAGATAATGGCATTCATGGCAAAATATTGTAATTTACAAAATGGAAAAAAAATTCTTAACATTCTTACTGATGCTCAGGGCTCGAATTGAGGGGGGGATGCGGGGGGATAGCATCCACCTTGTTGATAAAAATGACAAAAAGCATCCCCTCTGTAAAACCACCATCCCACCTTTAGATTAATAATGTTGTGTAAAAGTTATAATGCAAAAGAAATATTAAAAATCTCTTCATATGATAATTTACAAACAATCAGAACTCAATATTGTATCAAGCTGCACACAAGCTCAAAAATGATTCAAGCTCGACTTCTGACATTCTTAAAAAGATGACAACAGAAGGTATATTTCCTTGATTAGAGTTTAAAGTCATTCTCCTGACATAATGTTATTATTAGGGCTGTCGATCGATTAAAATATTTAATCGTGATTAAGCGCATGATTGTCATGAGTTAACTTGTGATTAATCGCAACTTAATCACACATTTTTATCTCTTCTAAATGTACTTTAAATTAATATTTTTCAAGTGTTTAATACTCTAATCAAACATGGGCATGGACATGGATGCTTTATGCAAATGTATGTTTATTATTAGTGAAACCATACTCAACATAGAGCATAAAGTATTCAGATACAGGTTTTCACAAAAACAAAAAGGTTTTAAAACCATTTTTAAGAAATTGAATCAAAAGTAAAAAGTATCAATTATTATATTAATTTAATTAATTATTAATTTAAACAATTCTTTTTTATTAATTATTATATTAATTAAATAACATATAACTATTTTACTGGCTTAATTGTTTAGTTTTTTATCATAAATTATTTTCTTATTGATCTACCAGTTCACATTTACAACTGCAGGTTTGCTGCATAAATACATGGGGGGATGTTCCCATTGGTCTGAACAGAAACAGCAGAGGGGCTTATTGAAAATGCAAATTCATTCTCTGCCAGCAGATGGCGCTGTCGGAATGTATTTATTGGCCATAAATTATAAACCACAGTTCAATAAAAAAAGATAATTTTTTGTTAAATAAAAATATGTTTAAAAATTAGACAAATATTGTAATCACTGTGTGAAGTTAGCTACAGGACCCCCGACCCATCATCCCCCCTACATTTTTTTACAATTCGACCACTGCTGATGCAAACTATTCATGCAACAAAACTCTGTGTTGGCCACTCAAATCATTTTACCCTTAAAGAGATTTTGTCATAATTCATCAAATCTCTATGATTTTCTTTTTTTCTCCTGAACCCAAAAGAAGTTATTTTGAAGAATGTGGGTAAGCATACAGTTTATGGTAGACACTGACTTCTATAGTAGGGAAAAAATTCTATGCAAGTCAATGGCTACCAGCAACTCTTTGCTTGTCAGCGTTCTTCAGAATATCAATATATTTTTGTTTAAGTTTAAAAAGTTGGCAAGCAGAATTCACGACCATGTGTCGCAGAAAACCAAGTCTTTTACTTTGCAAAGCATAAAAATGCATTTACATGATGATCCAAAAAAATTAATTAAATAAAATAATAATAATAATAATATAGATAAAGTGCTGGACCAATAAGGCAAGTGACATTATTGAGCTCTGAATATATTAATGTTTTTATTTTGTGAACATTAGAGTACATCACAAAGTACTATGGATTTTTTTTTTTTTTTTCATTTTATGTTCCACATTTATCTCTCTCTATGTGAATATGAGCTCAGGTGAACTTTATGCATTCAGCTGAATGAATCTCAGAGCAGATACAGTGTCTGCTAAAAAGTAATCGCATCTTTATTCCGATCTGAGCCGTTAATCGTGACTGCAAAGGCATCGCAGAGTGTTGACAAATGTGCGTCAAGCGCTCCTGCCAAAACAAAGACAGAACAGACTTCATGCCAGCAGCATTGTCGGCTTCCCAGGAGAAATTTCCAGTCCAAATGTTTGCCCACTCATACAGCAGAGCTGGCACCGACGCTGGCCGCCAGAACGGGATCCTCATTACCGTTCCCTGTTGCGGATTTGCCTCCTGGGGAAGTGCAGTGTGGTAACCATTAGCCCCTCCATCCCATCCCGGGATAATGATAATGCTGCTATTGTGCATCAAAACAATGCTGAAGAATCACAAATGTTGAAACCCATTAGCTTTTTTCCGCTCAGAGGGTGAATTTGTTCTGTTGTGACTGCTTGTTTGAAAGGCTGACAGCCTGTTGTTTGTACTGTATATCAAGGCTGGATAAAGCTTCATTAAAGCAGCATACTGAATCGATCTTCTCTTTTAACACACCATCTGTAAGAAGGTATTTGTAGGTAGAAGACACTCAGTTTTACTGATCTATTGCTGCCTTCAAATCCTCTTGGGAAGATTCTGCTTGTGAGTTTGTGAGTTGTATTTAGTGATTTTTGTTGCATCTTGTTTTCCTCTCTCCCGACTAAGACTGGAAGTGGTTTTAAGTCTTCCAACAAAGCATTAAAAATTAGTTAAGGATGCACATTGCATTTTCTCTTTATGTGTTGACAATGTACTTTTGGCGAAATTAGAATCTGTGATGGCACAACGATGCTTTACGAAGCTTTCTGGTCAGTTGTATTGTAAAATTGTTTGTTAATGCAAGCTTTTTTTTTTTTCTTCATTTTTTTTAAACATAGTTTACATTGTGGCCATTTAGTGGTCAAAAACATGCCCTGATGTACAAGAAAATGTACACAGACGTCTCTTGGATATAAAACTATATTTACTGCCTGTTTTCCGAGATGGTCTAGTGCAGGGGTTTTCAAACTAGGGTCCATGCAAAAGTTGTGGGGGGGTATAAAAAAAAAAAAAGATAATAATAATAATAATTTGTCAATAATTGATTAAATAATTTAATAATAATAACAGCAACTGAATTATTCTTTTTATTAAGAACTTAATAAAACATATTAAATAATGTAATAATAGATTGTTATTATAATACATTTATTTTAATTAAATTCTTAATTCAGTTATTATTATTACATTATTTAATGATACATTTGTTTTAATTAAATTCTTAATACTAATTAAATTAATAATATTAATAATTATTATTAAATTAATTATTTAGTACATTAATTATTTTGTTAATAAATTATTATTATTATTATTATTATTATTCCCTGGTTTAGTGAATCCACCTTATAATATTTACAAATAATTTGTAACATTAGAATTATAAAATTACTAGTGCTGTCAAACAATTAATCGCGTTTAATCACATCCAAAATAAAAGTTTTTGTTTACATAATATATGTTTGTGTTCTGTTTAAATTTATTATGTACAGTGGGTACGGA
>NW_015549598.1:937503-948812 GCF_001515605.1 Sinocyclocheilus anshuiensis | reverse complement strand
GCAAATGGCTGCAATATAACAGAGTGAAAAATTGAAGGGGGTCTGAATACTTTCCGTACCCACTGTATATAAAAGCACACACATACAGTATATATATTGAAAATATTTACATGTGTTTACATTTATATATTTATATTCATATAATTTATATTATATATAAATATATTTAATATATAAACATATTTTTCTTAAATATATACATGCATGTGTTTGTATTTATATATGCATAATAAATATACACAGTACACACACATATATTAATGTGAACAAAAACTTTTATTTTGGATGTGATTAATCATTTGACAGCACTAAAAATGACAAAACATACAATGATACTAGAACAATATTATGATTCTATAATAATACTACTATTTTCAGAATGTAAATGTGTGAAGGATCTTAAATTATGTTGTTAATACTACTAATAAAAATAATAATAATAATAATAAAATTTTTATTAATATCACATTATTTAAAAATACATTTATTTCAATTAATTTGTTTTTATAATGATTTGTTATTATTACTGTTGTTGTTAAATTTTTGATAATAAAAAATGAGTTTTTAAATACATTTATTATTTATTTTTAATCACTGATTTAGTAAGTCCGCTTTAAATAATAATTTGTAAAAATATATCATTGCAAAACATACTATGATACTATAACAATGCTAACTTGCTTCTTCCAATATTCCTTAATTTATGAGCTAAGGTTAGAAAGTGAGATCTTGAAGAGTTTCCTGCTGGCCATTATGACAGTGTTGTGGATACGCTCATCATGTAAATCATTCCTACATGAAGGAAGCACATGCATCTTGTACCAAACTGGTCAGTAATCAGTACAAACAAGTAACTTAAGTAACACCAATGAGTTATGAGAGTCACTGATATTGATAGTGGACTGTCCGTTAGCAGTCCAGCGCTCTCCAGTCACTCATTCCCGCTTCCTGTCGCAGGTAATTGATTTCATTAATCAGTGCTAATCGGGAACACACTCTGTAACCACCAGGAATCAAGTGGGCAGCACAGGTGGAGGGAGTCCCGCGGCAGGCTGTTGAGTTGTTAATTGTCAGAAGTCCTTTAATTAACATTCGCAGACTGGACACAGGAGGATGGACCTGCCAGTTGATGGCAAGGGTCTGGCATACGGGGACAAGCTCAAACGATTGCGGTACCCATAACTGTTCTGCCGAACAGCATTTACCAACGAGATCTGTGCTGCCTGCTGTTGACAGGTTTTAAAGCTAAACCTGTGCTTAAATAGTCGTTAAGCTATACCCTGCGTGCCGAATATGTGTCAAGCCACGCTGTTTTAATCCCTTTCCCTCTTCTCTTAAATAAACTCCCAGCAGGATGAGCATTTTATCAGTTCCCTCACAATTCCAAGAATGGCATTATTACACTCGGCACTTCAAGCTCTCTGTGGCATGAATGTAAAGCTTACAGGCCCATTACACTCAACTGAAGACTTAAGAAATGGCCGCTTCAGAACCTGCAGAACGGCAAATTAAACCCCAGGTGCCACCGAGCCAAACGGTAACTGTAGTCCCTGAAAAGTAACCGCTGAATAATTAATAATACAAATGCCTTTGCCAAAAGGTGGTAGATTTACAATAGGTGGGGCATGTGTTATTTCCACCCAAGCTACGTCTTAAGTGCTTGCTTATTGCTGTTTACATCGATTGTTTTTTTTGTTTGTTTTTTTTAAGTTACGTTTTTAAGAAGTAAATTTAATGTTTATTCTTTAATGGAATAGTTCCCCTGAAAATGAATGAATAAAAATTGTCCCATTATTTACTATATATTTCTTTAAATAAAATTGTTAAAACAAAATTTTAATTAAAATTAATTTTTAAAATAAAAAATTGTTCCTATCTGTCTCATTTGAGAGAATATGTTCACGGGATAATTCATATAAACATGATTATAAGTTGATCCCTTGTCATTTGAAATGTAACTTAAAGCTTAAAGAGTTAGGAATAAGTACGTAAAATGTTTTTGTTTTTTTTTGCCAAACGGCAGTAATTTTCTGTAAATCTACGTCACTTATGGTTGCTTCCGGGCGAGCGGATTCTCCGCAGCTTTCTCGCCTCTGCTCTGTTGCTATGACTCGTCAGGATTATAGCGCGTTCTCGGTGATTTGCTGGTCTGTGGCAGATTTAATGTGCGAGGTAAACTGTTTGTGAAGCGCTCGCCCAAGCGGAAAAATGCGCTGTTGCTGCCAGATCTCGATTTCCGAAAATTACATTGTGTTTGATGCAAAACCAACTCGACTAAATCAAAAGAAAACAAACACTGTAACTGTATATTTTTATTTTCTCAAGCAAAGCAAATTTTAAAAGTCCACTGAACAACATACATTTTTGGTCATAGACAACGTATGCTGAAGATATATGTTATTGTCAACGTTATTGCCTAAGTGGTAAATTAAAAAAAACATTTTGTTATAAAATTGTGGCCGATATAAACCAGGTGGGAGTTTTAACTCCTATTCACTGTGAATAAAAAATAATTTAGCTGATGCAGAGAGACATATAGACCGGGGGAATCCCCCCCATCTCCCCACGATCTGATTACGTATCATAACGTAACTACTAGGGATGTAACTGTTGCAAATCATCAGCAGAGTGTGGATCCATTTGCAGCGTTTATTGCGTACACAGACAAGACAGGGTCAATCACCAGTAGATACAATAGCGGAGGCTAGGCTGAGACAGAACGTGGGACGGGCAGGAGGTCGAGGCAGGCGGCAGACAATCACAGTAGTAGAACAATCCAAGTCAGGGCAGGAGGAGACAGATCAGAGTACGATAAACAGTCCAAGGTCAAACGAGTAGGCAAGATACAGGGTAAACGCTCAGTAGTGACAGCAGGGGCAAATCAAGACATCGCAGTGAGTTGATGTGAGTGTTTGGCTTAAATGTGTGTGTGTGTGGAGAGAGTTCCGTCTGGTGGTGAGGAGGAGGCGGTACGGAAGCCTCCTCTGTAACAGTAACTATTACCGGTTTGACGATAAATCATGATAAAATTCCTCACGGTTAGTATTACCGTTTCATATTAGATTACCGCAATTTGAAGAACTCACGATAAATAAATACTGTATATATACATATGTATAAATATATGAATTAATTATATGAATGTACCTCTGAAGGTTCTAACTGTCTTCAGAAACGATTCGATGGCATTTTGTTTTCATCTTCGCTCCATGTAATACCTAAAGGAAGTGTTCTTAATCGCGATACTGCTTTGTCCACGAAGGTTACGGGAAACAGCTCTAATTCAGCTTTTCCATAAGCGCCACCTGCTGTCAGCGACTGGATTTACAGAGACCTATATTTACATACAGCCTGTGTGCAGTTTCTGTCTGGCCAAAAACGGACCGAATTTGCATGCCCTGCTGTAAATTTTGACCGGTTGATGAAAAACAAGCTTATGTGGATTCTACACATTTAAACAATTCAGATAAGTTATCTAGAATTATTGATGGAGCAGATAAAATACATATAATCATTTATTAATCGATTATCATTTTGACTTATATCTTTTCTTTATTTAAAGGCTGAAATGTCAGGTCTACCTTTTTATTAAACTTTTTCAAAGCTTTATTTGAACATTTACATTAGATATTTCAACATGCTATTAAACTGTTGTCAGTCAAGTTGTCATTTAAAATCCGAACATCATTGGTAAGGTTATTGTTTTAGTGATTATGCAAACAAAAAGTCATTTTATTTGTTGTTTGTTGATTTTTAAATATAAAACTTGGTGAAGTGATTTATGTGTCGGTACTTTTTTAACATCTCCAGCACATTTGAACAAAACCGTGATAATACCGATAACCGTGATAATTTTGGTCACTATAATCGTGATAAGAAATTTTCATACCGTTACATCCCTAGTAACTACGTGTAAACCTTATTTGGCGGTTTTTACTTGGAAAACCAGCTATATGTTTTTTTTATGTGTGTGTGTGTGTGTGTGTGTGCGCGTGTGCGTGTGCGTGTGTGTGTGTCTATAAAACATTTTTTGTAGATATAAAATGTTTAGTTTTATAAAAATGTAATGCAATTTGTAAAAATATTACTCTATATTCTAAAAATGTAATATACTAAAAATAATTCTTACTCTCTCTCTTTCTTTCTCTCTCTCTCTCTCTATTCTTTATTATATTCTACATTCTGTAGTTATTTCATTACATTTCTGTAATTAAATAATGTACTTTTTTAATAATTAGAATAATTACAAATATAACTAATATTAATATTAGTAATATTACTAATATGTGCGTGTATATATAATTATATTATATATTAATAATTATAATAATGTATATATTTCTATTATGTATTGCTTGAATTATACTTTATTTTAATATATATATATAATGTTTGTTTTACTATTATATTTTATGATTGTGTTTTATCTCAAATAATTTTTTACAATTTATATATAGGTATATTTAATTAATTGCAAATAATTCATTTTATTTATTTATTTATTTTTATTAATACATTTCATCCTGACAGAGTCTGCCAATTTAGGATATTCTGCCAAACTGAAATTCATGTGATTCAAGGATGAGTGCATTTTTGGGTGAACAATCCCTTTAATTGTGCAAGAGAGAGTCAGTGAATCTCTAAATTTTCGCCATATCTTGTACACAGCGTTCAATATTCAATTGTATTAAAAACACCCGCTGCAAATCACCGTTAACGCTTTTATCAGCTCACTTTTAAGAAAGTCAGACATCTTTTCTTATTACATTAGTGCCATTTTGGTTTCCCCTGAATGGGAGGCACGCTAAATGAAAGTTACTCTAATCAGAAGCCAGATTTTATTGCCATGCCCTCGGCGGCGAGGGTTTTATGACTGACTGTGGACCCGTGAAGAGCCGAGGGACGTTAGTTTATCTTTGTTGGTAGTTTTGATAGAGGGCTTGCTCAGCACGGAGGGCATTAGTCTCATTATTGTGCCACTGCTATCAGGAGATGAGACTTCAGCGTTACTGCAGGAAAACACAATATTCAGATCCCTCGCAGCGGGACCTTATTTACCACCACAAAAGATGGCTTTGGCGTCGATAAAACGCCACAGACGTGTGATTTTTATGATGTCTTGTTGATCTAGGTGAACTGTTGTTAAAAGTGCTGTAGCTATTTTCATCGTCTAGCATTAGAAAACTCTCCTTCCGAGTCGTGTATTTCTTCACCTTCCATTTGCCAGCAACTGGGTGGATGTGAGTGCATTTCCCCTGCTCATTTCTCTGTGTGCCAAGGGTAATCAGACTGTTGTGTCTAAGTGTGTGTCTCTCTCTCTTTGCTTGTCAGTAATGCTCCACACACACACACAATCTCTAGTCATTGCAGCACAGTTGGTCTTGGTGCTGTGGCCGTGCCGATGTGCCAATCCAACCTGGAGCTGTGGCACTTACAAGCACCCTAGTGCTAGATAAAACATTCAATCCCAGCCAGTTTGTCACTTGATGGCTGTTGTCGGATGTCAAAACAAAGATTACTGAACGCACAGAGTCCTCATGTACAGTGTTAACTGTAACTAAAAGCAGCAACGCTACTAACTTAACTACATTTTTCAGTAGCATGACTGCGGCTCATCTGTTTTCAAAACAATGCAACTTTTCCAGTACTTTTTCCAATGAGAACTGTTTAAAAAAAGTATTCTGTTTTGTAGCAAAATATTTAGTAAAATGCTGCTGTTCATCACTGTATGTTTAACTCAGTTATATAAATGAATGTATTTTAACAGACATGTTTATCACATTTATCATATTTATTTATAGGTTACATAAGTACATAATATGATTTAATATATATAATGTTATTTATTATTATTATTAATTATAAATAATAAAAATATAAAATGATAGAACTATAGATAGATAGAAAGTTCAAAGTTATGAATAAATATGTAAATACATTTTAATAAAGTGGGCAAATAATACAAATAATATTTTTGTAATGATATTTAAATAATATATAGCAAATTGACACACACATACACATTATGTGTGTTATTTATTTTATTATGATTTTTCATTAATTATAAATAGTAAAAATAATAAAATGTATACAGTCTGTATAGTAATTAAATATATTATTATATTATTTATATTTAGAGGTTTTGAGTAAATATATAAATAAATATTATTTTTGTAATCATTTTTAAATAACACATTATTATGATTATTCATTGTTAAATATAAATAACATTTATATAATAATATGTTACATATATTTATTTATTTATATTTAGATGTGTATATAAGGTAAATATATCCAAGTAATATTAATAAATAAAATCTACAAATGTATATATAATTCTATATTTATTATTATTATTGCTATTATTATTAATCATACTATCATTTATAATCATTTATATTTTAAGAAGAAGAAGAAAATGCCAATAAATCAGAAAATGTACACATAAATAACATTTGATTGATTGATTGATTTGATTGAGTTCACCAGAAGGAGACCTAAAGGTCAACATGATGACCCATCATCCATCCACGTCTGCAGACTGACCCATTCTCCTCAAGCGTTGAGTGTGTGCTTTACTGAGTCTAGCAAAGGAACCTAAACGGCCTCCTCATTAGCTCCCAGCATGGGGTGTGCGGCCTCTCTGCATCCTCAGACACAGTAATCCTGTCTTATTTCATGCGTCTTTGGCCGGCCTTCTGACCTCTACCATCTCTGCCTGCTTGCTTGTATTTTTCAGAGGCGGCTGAATGTGTTTGCAGACAGAAAGCCAGTTCTTCTGGTGGTTAGCAGCTATTGACACTATCCATGTGTCTGTCTAAGACATGTAGATTTTGGCTTTCAGTGACTGTGTGTTTATGGGTGTGTATGTGTGTGTGTTTGTCCTTGAGTGGTGAATGACCATCACAGTGCAGTGTTTGGGGAAGCGTCGGTAGCTGTATGTGTGTGTTTAACTGGAATTGTGTGTGTGTGTGTGTGTGTGTGTGTGTGTGTGTGTTTGTGATTGCAGAGTGCAGCAGCAGCTCCGAGTCCTATCCTTGGAAACATGCCCCCAGGAGAGGGGATGCCGGTCGGGCCTGTTCCTCCGGGCTTCTTTCAGGTACACACACATGCACATGCATAGCCAATATATGCGTTCTGTGTACTACTGTATACTTTTTACTATGGATGGTCAAGTTGACTACATTGAATTGTGGGAATATGCTTCCATTAAGTTTTTGAGGTTGTATACTGCAAAGTTGCTCACAGATAATGTGTGTGTGCGTGTGTGTTTTGAGTGACACAATAATATTTCTCTAATAATATTCAAATAATTATATATAAATTTTATAAATTAAAATTATATATTAAAATATATATACATTTTTATAATATATCTAATATTTTTGTTTATATTTTTTGTTTATATTCTATTTTTTGATTATAAATAAAATGTTAAAATAAATTACATATACATAATATTTATTTATTTATTTTGAAAAGTTGATCACGTCACATTGTGGGAATTGTCACAGATTCATAGTATACATAATGTAAACTATTATGGGTAGTGTGGTATTTGTGAACATAACTATAGTCTGTATAAAATGTATATTTTATTGACAGAAAATTAGGTGTATTTGAGTAGTTGATGTGAAATTATTTTAAATAGCATTTCTGCATAATTCTTTTGTATAATTTGTATCTCATTCTTTTTATATAGAAATTATTTATGAAACCTCATATTAATGCTGAACTGCAAAAATGTTGAAAAATATAAAAGAAATAGTGACCAGTCCCAGAATCTAAAAGATATATTTTCTATTATACATCAATTTAATTTTTAAACTCCAATTTATTGTTGAAAATAATTGAAATAAAATAATAAATAAAATTATAATGTATAATAATAATAATAATCAACATCAAGGTATTAGAAATAAAATAATTTATATTAATGGATTAATATAATCATTTTCTTTTAAAATTAAAACGTAATAATTTAGATGTTTTGGTTATTTAAAACTTTATATTACTATATAATGAAAAATGTTTTGTCTTTTATGTTTCTTTTACAAAGGGCATAAAACTTCATGTCCATTATGTGTAACTAAACATTTGAACATGATATAATCTTTCTATAAGCTCATACAGTCATAAACTAACCCTGTGTGAATTTGAACCTGTTTTTTTTTTTTCTGGTAGTTTGCATGCGAGTCGAATAGCACAGGTTTAGAGTGACTGAAAATAACTCACGTGTGCACACTCACGTCACATCTCTTCAGTCAACTCTTCTTCGCTTAGACCTTTGATTTTAACTGGGTCTTGTCCACCTTGATCTTTCACTGGAATTTTGGGGCGAAGGTGTTTTTGAATCCTTTTAATTCTGTCTCCGTGAGCCATAACAAAGTATTAAAATCCCTCAAACATGAACACAGGGACAGAGACGAAAGAACACGCACCTGTGGCTTATTTCTGAAAGGCTGAACGGTTTTGCATGCGGTGCGATTGTAAAATAATTGTAAAGTAATTTCAGACAAAATTACTGTGATCTGAATACTTAAAAGAAACGTTTTCTCCTGCACAAGCATGACCTTTGACCTGCGTGACTCCGAATAAAGTGTGGCATGTTTTCATTTTGATCTGGTGTGGCTGTTTGTGGTCTTGAATCACCCGTTTGAAGGAAAGATGTGCAGATGCGATGTGACCCAGATGCAAAGAAAAGTCATTATCAAAGGAGAACGGAAACATCCTCTAGAGTGTATGTTTACCGCCGCAGTTAGTGTAACTCAACACCTGTGTTGACATATGAGGTATTGCTTTAGAAAGAGTTGAAAAATGAGGCAGATCGGCCCCGTCAGCTTAAAGAGCGCTCATAAATCAGCCGTCTTTGTGCGTAACGTCACTATCCTAAGGAGCTGTGGTATTTGACACCCAGTGTGTTGTAATTGGTTTGATTAAGAGCGACAGGATTCCAGCAGCCTGACTGACTGAAGCAGATCTCCAAGCTTGGGGTGGGGGGTGCAGGAATCCCCTGCAGATCGCTAATGGTGCTCGTCTAATAGAACGATAAGCTAAGAAGATCAAATCATCTTTCTTAAGTGGCTCAACAAAGGCTCATCTGCCTCCTGCAGTTTCTGATGGGAACAGTCTGTCTTGGTTATCAACATTTGAATTTGCTGCGTGTATACAGTCGCAGGGTTAACTAAAACTATAGAAAAAAAGGGAATTCATTATTTTAAATAAAATAAACGTTAACTGAAATAAAATATTTAAAAAAAACAAACGTAAACTTATTTTATTTCAGATAGATGCCAGGCCAATTGCATATATACATTTCTGTATAATTCCTTTGTATTATTTGTATCGAATTCTTGGATAATTTTTATATGTATTATTTATGAAACCAATGAAATGCAAAAAAATGTTGAAAAATATAAAAGAAAGTTTTGATTTTGCACCGTGTAGTTGCATGATTGTCGCAAGGTTATTATTGTTAACTAAAATATAAAACTAAAAATAAATAAACATTTGTTACTTATATTAAAATGAAAGTTAACTGAAATAAAGTTTTTGTATTTTACTTGTTTTATTTCAGCTAGTTGTCTATTTATGTAAAAAATATATAAAAAAAAAAACTTTTGATTTTTGCTCTGTGTTCACAGTTGCAAGATTGTTGCAGCGTTATTGTTACTTAAAATAAATGTTAACTGCAATAAAATAAAATATATAAAAATTAATTTATTTTATTTAAGCTAGTTATGAATGTTATGTATAATTCTTTCATATTTTTTGTATCAAATTCTTGCAAAAATTGTTTAAGAAAAAAATATAAAAGAAACATTTCATTTTGCTCTGTGTACACCATTGCAATTGTTTCAGGGTTGTTATTATTGTTAAAACAAAAACAAAAAAAACTTTTTGTTACTTAAAAGTTAACTGAAATAAAATAAATTATATAAAAACTTAAACTTATTTTATTTCAGCTAGTTGCCAAGCAAATTGCATATATACTTTACTTTTATGTATAATTCTTTTGTAGTATTTATCAAACATATTGCAAAAAAAAAATGTTGAAAAAAATGATTGTATGATTGTCACAGGGTTATTATTGTTATCTAAATTTAAAACACAAAAAGTTCTAAAATAATAAGTACTAAAATAATTAAATAAAATAATAATACTGATATATAAAAATTAATAAATACTATATAGGCATATTTAAAAAAAAAAAAAAGAAACTAATAAACAAAAAACACTGAAACTTAAACTAAACTTAAATTGAAAATATAAAATCTAAAGATATAAACAAAAACTATAATAGTATAATCAGTGATACTAATATAACACAGGATTTTGTATATTAAGGGAATAGTTCACCCCTAAATGGAAATTTTGTTGTCATTTACCCTGTTTGACTTTATTTCTTCTGTGGAACTGAAGACTGAAATGAAGATCTATTGCAAAACGTCCAGAGTGCTCTTTTCCATAATAGTGGCTGTCAAGCTCCAAAAAAAACGTTCCACGGAAGAAAGAAAATCATATGGGCTCTGGGACCACACATGCGCGGAACAAGCTGGAGGATGTTGAAGTCGAGATGATTCCGGGGGAACAAGAGCAGAAGAGCAGCAGATGCATTATTAAACGCGCTGCATCCGCATTCCGCTCCATTCCAGCCTCTCATCTTTAACTTTCTCTACACTCCCACTCTCTCCTCTCTAAGAACACTGAGGCGTGTCATTTCTCACTCAAAGATGCTATTGTCCCCAGAGACGTCCTGGTCCTGCCCTTAAAATGTGTTCTCAAAGCAACACCTAATTCCCAGCTGGCCCTCGCCCTCCAGTGCCCCGTGACTGATGGCATGACCTAATGTTACTTTTTCTCTTGGAAACAGTATGTGCATCTCTATTAAAGACGGAATAATATTTATATAACATTTTTTTTATTTTTAATGCCTGAACATGGTGAACATAGTGTAAGAACTATATGGTGAAATATAAATTATCCATTATTGTCATTTGTAGTCAAGCAAAGGATGCTATATTTGTGTGAACATCATTGTAGCTCAGCAGTAACGATTAGCTACAGCTTGCAACGAATAGCGGTGTAGTGTGCCAAAATATTAGGTTAATTTTAAGAAGTATGAATGAGATAGTAAACATACTTTACAAAAATGTCATCTCACTTTCTCTCATACAATGGGTTTGGAAGTCATTTATTGTAGTAAAATAGTTTATTTTAGTAAATTTGGTTCATTCAGAATGAATGACAAAATTTACTCATTGATTCTGCAAAGGGACTGTAAAGTTTGATTCCCTTAATTCATC
>NW_015549598.1:933536-936440 GCF_001515605.1 Sinocyclocheilus anshuiensis | reverse complement strand
CTAATTTTTCTAATTTTTTCTTATCCAATATTTTGAAGATATATATATATATATATATATATATATATACACACATCAAAAATTGAAAAAAGTAAAAACTGAATATAGGCTATATAATTGCAAAAATCATCTGTATCGTTGTCATTTGTTGTATTTATCTGAGTTTATCTCCAAGCCTAACGAGGACAAGCCTTTAATCTTTAAGCTCGGTGTGAAGAAATCCACAGATCCATAGAGCTTGTAAAGTGAATGCAGGCTGTTCAGAATGCATATATATGAGATCTACTTCTCAGATGTCTGTAGAGGTGGGTGGAAGTTTCAGTAATTCAGGCAGATGGTTTGTCAGTCAGGTGTTCTGCGGCTCGTCATCTCCTGCTGCACATCTGCCTGTGCTGGAAATCGTTTTGTGTCAGAAACACTCAGTCCATCATCCAATTCATAAACTTTATTCTTGGCTTTCATCGTGAAGTATTGAGACTTTAAAGTGCCATCTGTTTAATCCATGTTTAATCAGCAAACACAATCAGAATGTGTATGTTAATGCATAAATATATACATGTTAATAATATATATACAAAATGTTCTACAACCAGAACATCTGTGATGAGACATGCCATTTGTGTTGCAACATTGTTGAGGTTTTAATGATGGAAAATGTGATAAACTTAGAACACTGTGCTGAGCGTTTCAAATAAGTTTTGCAGTTGTTTTGTCTTTGTCATAGTGAATCAGCCTCTGCAACAGTCTTTGTCTGATTTCCAACAGACTGTCATTAGATCGAACAGAGAAGGTTAGCGTAACAGTGTCCCCCAAAGGCCCGAAAGCCACATAACACTGTAACTTTACTAACTTCAATGTATTTTAATCAGCTGGTATTTTGGTGATTTTCTTTAGTGGATATATGAAGTCAGTTCATCACTATGAACATGTTACAACAATACCTTTTCTTAATTTTGAATATTATATCCATAGTTTTATAATTTCAAACATTGTTTGCTGGAAAAATTTACATTTTCTCTGAATCTAATGTAACATTCATGCGATTTAAAGGGATAGTTCACCCAAAAATGAAAATTCTGTCATTGTTTACTCACTCTCATGTTGTTCCAAACCAGTATGTTTCTTTCTTCTGCTGAACCCAAAAGAAGATATTTTGAAGAATGTTGGTAGCCAAAAAGTTGATGGTAGCCATTGACTTCCATAGTATGGGGAAAATACTATGGACGTCAGTGGCTACCATCAACTTTTTGGTTTACTCACTCTCATGTTGTTCCGAATCTGCATGAGTTTCTTTCATCTGCTGAATGTAAAAGAAGATATTTTAATAAACGTGGATAACTAAATGGCTGACTATGATCATAGACGTCCGTAGTATGAAAAAAAATACTATGGAAGTCAATGGCTACCGTCAAATGTTTGTTGTTCCAAACCAGTATGAGTTTCTTTCTTCTGCTGAACCCAAAAGAAGATGTTTTGAAGAACGTGAGTAACCAAACAGTTGACGGTAGCCATTGACCTCTATAGTATGGAAGAAATACTATGGAAGTCAGTGGCTACCGTCAACTGTCAACCGTCAAATGTTGCAGTGGCTACCGTCAACTGCAAAATATCTTCTTTTTTGCAGAAGAGGAAAGAAACTCATACAGGTTTGGAACAACATGAGGATTAGGAATTAAAGACAGAATTTTCATTTTTGGGTGAACTATCCTGTTAAGTGTCTAAATACATGTTTGCATCACTTTGCACTCTTTGGATATCAGTGATTTGTCTCTTTGCCTTCTACGGAGCAGCGCAAGAGAGTGTCCAGCACTTAATATTTCATGTGCGTAATTTGATGTAACTTGATAACAGGGAAAGATGGTACTGCAGCAGGGCTGAAGGCCTTAGAGATCCACGTCCTGCTGATTAGAGTCAGAGTGAAGCATGCTGGGTATTACTCTGCTCCGAGTGCGAGATACTGCTCTTCCACCAGACTAATGGAGATGATTTACCCTAGGGATGCTTCAACTCGCTCTGGAGTTCTCAGTCTTTATCCGTGGGTTTCTGCAGGAGCTAAGCAATGATGTGCCAAACTTTTAGACAGAAACTTGTATTCAGTGGATATGCTGGGTCTAAAAGTTTGTAACTGGGGCAGAACTCTCACACATGTACACCCACTGTACCCTTTAACATCAGCCTGAGACGTGTTTATTCCTTATCTACCCATCGAGGCAACACATTAGAGTTTCGGTTTGGGTATCCTGCTCAAATGACAAGCTGACAGTTTTTGATGTCATGTTCATTCATTCATTCATTCATTCATTCAATCATTCAATCATTCATTCATTCATCCATCATCATAATTCATGTTTTTATTATTTTCTATTTTTTTTCTTTGTTATTTATAAACTCAGTTTAATGTTTTTTTTTCTGTATTGCAAATATTATAATTTTTAACGGTGCATTGATATGTTGATATATTTTATTTTCTTGTTTTATTTTCTTGTTTTTTTTTTTTACAAATATCACAAATTACTAATGAAAAAATAGAATATTTGGGGAGTCGCATCACAATTCATTAATAATTTATGATATTTGTAAACAAACAAACACACACACACACACATATCTATCTATCTATATATATATATGCATCATAATATTATAAAGTATGAATGATATATTATATTATATTATATACATTAAGTTTTGATATCTTGAACCATGTGCCGTTCTAGACTGAAATAAAGCTTTGAAACAACAAACAAACTTGTATAGATTTATAATATCAATTATCAGTTATTGGCCACAATAAAAATTAAATTTCTGCCTAAATTTCTATAGCATGTCAATGCATCCTTGATATGGTTCTCTGATGTTCACTTTTTTTTCATTAATAAGTTGTAAAAATAGACTAGTCCACAG
>NW_015549598.1:931797-932909 GCF_001515605.1 Sinocyclocheilus anshuiensis | reverse complement strand
TGAACCCAAAAGAAGATGTTTTGAAGAACGTGAGTAACCAAACAGTTGACGGTAGCCATTGACCTCTATAGTATGGAAGAAATACTATGGAAGTCAGTGGCTACCGTCAACTGTCAACCGTCAAATGTTGCAGTGGCTACCGTCAACTGCAAAATATCTTCTTTTTTGCAGAAGAGGAAAGAAACTCATACAGGTTTGGAACAACATGAGGATTAGGAATTAAAGACAGAATTTTCATTTTTGGGTGAACTATCCTGTTAAGTGTCTAAATACATGTTTGCATCACTTTGCACTCTTTGGATATCAGTGATTTGTCTCTTTGCCTTCTACGGAGCAGCGCAAGAGAGTGTCCAGCACTTAATATTTCATGTGCGTAATTTGATGTAACTTGATAACAGAGAAAGATGGTACTGCAGCAGGGCTGAAGGCCTTAGAGATCCACGTCCTGCTGATTAGAGTCAGAGTGAAGCATGCTGGGTATTACTCTGCTCCGAGTGCGAGATACTGCTCTTCCACCAGACTAATGGAGATGATTTACCCTAGGGATGCTTCAACTCGCTCTGGAGTTCTCAGTCTTTATCCGTGGGTTTCTGCAGGAGCTAAGCAATGATGTGCCAAACTTTTAGACAGAAACTTGTATTCAGTGGATATGCTGGGTCTAAAAACTGGGGCCTGGGGCAGAACTCTCACACATGTACACCCACTGTACCCTTTAACATCAGCCTGAGACGTCCTTATCTACTATCTACCCATCGAGGCAACACATTAGAGTTTCGGTTTGGGTATCCTGCTCAAATGACAAGCTGACAGTTTTTGATGTCATGTTCATTCATTCATTCATTATATTTTATTTTCTTGTTTTTTTTTCTTGTTTTTTTTTTTTTTATTGCCAATAAAAAAATAATTGGCCAGTATTATATATTTATACTACTATGTAAAAAAAAATAAAAATAAAAAAAACTTAATACACAATAAAAAATAAAATAAATGTTTTGTATGCTAAAAGGGAATTTATGGATCATGATATTATAATGTACAGTATGAAAGATGCATAAATGTTTTTATAATATTGGCCGATAAATTATATGGTGCTGATAAATCGTGCATTATCA
>NW_015549598.1:931133-931669 GCF_001515605.1 Sinocyclocheilus anshuiensis | reverse complement strand
CAGCCTTAAGCCGGATCACCTTCTTTGTGCCTTTTTTTGCCAAAACCTGTTAGAGAAATGAATGATTGTGCCGGTGTGTTATTTTTAGGAAGCTTAAGCCATGAATTATGAAGTGGACAGATATTAGATTAGATGAAGGGCCTGTTCAGTTTTATTCTGGCTTTTAGATATTAGACCTGGGCAAGTATTCATAAAACATTACAGTACTTTGAGGGATTTGGTTCTTTATAAGCATGGCTTGTAACCTGAGGGTAGTAAACGTGGATTGAGAATGTACTGTCTGCTTCTACCTGTAAGGAGACCTTTCTGTTCACCTCGGTGAAGTCCACAGACCTCACTCATCTATTATTAAAGAGGACAAATGCAGGCCTCTCACCTCGGTCCATAATTAATCAGTGACTGAGGTGTGCAGGGCCACAGTGAGCATGTCAGACAGCGCTGAGCAACTGAGCCCGGTCCCTGAGAGGATGTACCGCTTCTCACATACTCTTACTGTAATCCAGCTCCCGCCAGAGAGACAGACACGTAACACTCTT
>NW_015549598.1:928960-930935 GCF_001515605.1 Sinocyclocheilus anshuiensis | reverse complement strand
AAGTCAGAGATCTCAAGCATGTGTTATCAAATTCTTCCAGAATACTATAGAGTCACCTTAAATATTATGGAGCTATAATCACACTGTATGTGTCTGAGACCATGTTGAGGCTTCCATAAAACGTAACTTAGAACTCCAGTAATTCTTGTGAGGAATACAACTTTTGAAATTTACAAGTGTGCAAATTTTACAATGACTTTAGACAGTAAACTACTAAAATTAAGCTAAAAACTGCAATATATTAAAACCTCAATTTATATATATATATAATTGGATTTTAATATTTATTTATTTAGTAAGTAATTTTGACATATCTCTACAGTGTGTCAAACAATAAAACATCTTAGAAAATATTTGAATTTCTGTGGTGATTATAGTGTAACAAAGTTCGTAGTCACGGGAAGAAGGAGGCGGGAACCGGCGAACGTTCAAGACTTTAATAAAATAAACAAACACAAAATGAAAGTAAAGCAGCAGCGCGGACGACTGCCGCACACAAAACACAAAATAAAATCCAGCCCTGGTCCTCTCTCGTCTTTCACTGTCATAACTCCTCCTTTTATCCTTCCGGAGCTCCTCCGTGGGACCCGAGACCGGTGAGTGGTGCAGGTGTCGCTCATTATCAATTACTCCACCGGCCTCGCTCCGTTCCCACTGCTCTCGGCCCCGCCCCCACTCGTCACATATAGTATTTTTGTTCTGACCTTGAATATATAATTCATCTAGATATTGATCTTTTGTAGACTAAAACTTTTGAACCCGTTCATTCAGATTGTTCAGAACAGCCTGAATGATTCATAAGTGAATCGATCTGAATCAAATTGATTTAAACATTATCACAAATGACTAATAGAAAGTGTATTGGTCAAAAAGTGTGAGATCCCTGAATACATGTGAAATTTTAATCTTATAAAGTCATATATAATGACAGTATTTATGTTTTACCAATGTATTGGCTGATATGGATCCTCATGGAAAGTACTCCAGCAGCCTGCTGTTGCTATGGTTACTTCCTAAGGTGATCACGACTCATGAAAATCCACACTCTGAAACTGAACTTACTCTTACTTTTGTGTTTGTTGAAATGTTCCTTACGCAGTATGAAGAATTAAATCTGTTGAGTGTCTGCTTTTGAAGACCCTCAACCTTTTGTTTGGACTTCAGAGCTTCTGTAATTCTGGCTGTATTTTATAAGAGATGCACACATACACAGAAATGTGGCTGAAAATACATCGCGTATGCGTCGAGTTCAGGGCATCTTCTCTCCACGTCTACGTTCCCTTTGATGAACAAAGAGCTGCATTTTCATGAAAACCGAGTGAAGACATCTAATTTTCTCATCATAATGACTGACTCTGAATGAACCTCTTATTGCCCTTAATTATTGATAGATGTTGGCCCAAAACAGATTGGCCACTCGTCTGAGCTTTGATCTCTGAAATGAGACGTGACCACCAAGCCTTGTGAACTGATCAATAGACACCTTTTAACTCTTCACTTATTTCTAGAAGGGACTTGTGACTACAGGGATGTATTACTACATACATGCATACATACATATATATATATACTGTATATAATATAACCCATATTATACTCTTCAGTCACATTAAGTCACAATTTCTCATTATAAAACTAAAAGAAAACAGTACAAAGACTTATCTAATGATATAAATATGATGTCCTTATGACCCCTCACAAAATTAAACTGGCAGATGAATGTCTCAAAATTCTGCAGTTACTGAATAACACAAAGTATATTTTGAAAGAGTTTGTAAAAGCAAATGCATTAAAAACAGCAGTTCTAACTGTAAGCTCTTAACCAAACACCACCTACAGGAATCACAATGATTCATCCACCTGGAGAAACACAGACCCACCTACACTTCACAGCTCAGTAATATATTACTGAAAGATTGCATTAACTATTTATATAACATATTATCTGTAGAAAAACGTACAAGTGTATTTAGAC
>NW_015549598.1:921397-928920 GCF_001515605.1 Sinocyclocheilus anshuiensis | reverse complement strand
ATATATATATATTACAGATGCACAATATTATCGGAACGTTATCGGAATTGGCCGATAAAAGGCTTAAAATGCAAATATCAGCATTGGCCTGATATGTAAAATGATGTCGATATGTCTTGCCGATAAGACAAGTAACTCACCTGTGCTCAGTGTGTGCTAGCAATAAGATCACGTCAGCATTGTGGTCATTCTTGAAGCAAACTGATTAGTGCTGATTTAGATTCACTGTTTTGGATCGCTGCATTTAATTTGAGAATGCACATACAGAATGTGTGTATAAAAGTATGTCTAAAAGTATCAGTGAAAACATTTATATTGTTACAAACGATTTCTATTTCAAATAAATGCTGTCCTTTTGAACTTTTTATTCAACAAAGAATCCTGAAAAAAAGCATCATGGTTTCCACAAAAATATTAAGCAGCATGACTGTTTTCAACAAATGTTTCTTGAGCAGCAAATCAGCATATTAGATTGATTTCTGAAGGATCACGTGACACTGAAGACTGGAGTAATGATGCTGAAAATTTGGCTATGCGATCACAGTAAGAAATTACATTTTAAAATATATTCAAATAGAGAAAACTTTTAAATTGTATTAATATTTCACAATATTTCAGTTTTTACTGTATGTTTGCATAAGATTAAAAAATCTTACCGACGGGAAAGTTTGATCTGTAGTGTAAATAGGGATGTTTTCTGCAGCCTTCTCGTCTTAGATACATGTATTATGTTTATTTTGTCATCAAGGGTTTTTTCTTAATCTTACCTAAGATGTGGAGGTGGAAATGGCCTCGTTCGGTTGGATGCTTGGAAATAATTGTTTTCTGTTCTCCCGAGTCTTTTCTAGGGGAGTTGGAAAATGAGCCTATTTTCAAAAATAATGGCGTGTTCCTTTAAGTAAATGCCCCCAGAGCTGAAGTAAAGCTAGATCACTGTGTGTACTGATCTTAACAAATACTACAGGTCAGTATGGTCACTGCTGGCTATCTAGATGGTGCTTTAGTCACTGTTAGAGGAATGTTACTCAATTTTGATTTTATGCTGACTTTAGAGTACGAAGTTGCTGATTTCACGTGGTATCTCTTCTTTTTTTTTTAGCCTTTCATGTCATCGCGTTATCCTGGCGGCCCCAGACCTCCTCTGAGAATACCCAACCAGGTGCCTTTCCATTTCAGTTTTATTTTAATACACAATGACAACTCGATACAGAAATATAAACTCATAATGGAGTGATTAGAGCTTTAAATGTTTTATTTTAGTCTTGTCTAATAGACTTTTAGACAAGACTAATATTTCCCAGTTGAATAATGTGTTTTTTTCCCCCTTCCTGTCGCTTAAGGCTACACATTTTATTTCCAGTCAGACTGTCTCAGTCGCATGAATGTGATATTTTGGGTCCTGATCTAATGTCATAGCCCAAGGGCACCTAATGGGCCTCATTTACTCCTGCTTGGAAGATGTTGACAAGAGTAAATTAATTTGTTCATTTGTACTGTATCTTACTGGTTCAGGCGTTAGGTGGAGTCCCTGGAAACCAGCCGCTATTACCCAGTGGTATGGACCCATCGAGACAACAAGGTTTGCTTGCAAATACTTAATTAAACCATCTTATAAGGGGAATTTCACAAAGAAATGTTTGGGTTATATTTAACACCTGAATCAAAATGAAAAATAAATGATATTTTGAAAAGAGAAAATGAAGCCTATTTTAGGACCATTTTTTTCCATGATGACATTCTTTTCATAACAATTAAGCACTTTTCCCCCAGAATTCTAATTATCGTAATGCGAAAAAAATCTCATTCTCATTATGGTAATTCAGTAATGAAAATCAAGTCTGGACAAGTTTTATTTTTTAATCATCATAAATTAAATAATAATGTTGTTTTGTTTCATGTTATAATAATGAGAGCAATTGCTTGATGGTTAATTGTCATGAAAATATTATGATCCTAAATAAAAATAGGTCATTTATATATTATATATTATTCTATATTAAATATCCACTTTTATTATTCTAATATGTATATTACTATAGTAATAGTGAATATTTAATATTACCATATTAAATGCACATTATTAATATTATGTCAAAATATCTTGTAATAGAAATGTAAATTGACAACATGAATTCAATATATATATATATATGTTATTTATTTTTAAATTTTTTTGGGCATTTCTTGACCGCTTTCATGAGATTCAACTAATGCATTTACCACTCGTTTCCATCTGATCATTTGATTGGACAGGTCATCCAAATATGGGCGGGGCTATGCAGAGAATGACTCCGCCCAGAGGGATGGTACCCCTTGGGCCACAGGTATGACCATCACACCCGTATGTTTTGATCTCTCTAGGGCTGCCCTCGACTAAGGATTTTTCTGGTCGACTAGTAGTCGTTCAGTCGTTCAAGCATTAGTCGACTAATCGCACGTTTATTAATAAACCATTTAAATCATTATAATGAGCCTTTAATTGCCTACATAGCCTAATAAGCGCTCAAGCACATGCATAAAGCTTGCCACAGTGCACCAGCAGAAGTAATGAATGATTATGAATGTGTCAGGGAAAAACAGTAAGGAGACTGCATTATGATTTTCACTCAAATTTGATGGCCTCCAGTATATTTTGCTGTATGAATATTTGAATATGCAATACACCAAAATAAAGATCAGAGCCTCTACTTTTAAACAAAAAAAATCAGTTTTATTATAGCTTAAAGCATTCTTTTTTTTATCAACACTTGAATATAGGTAGGTTTCCATGCTGTTTAAATACATTTTAATGTATATTTTTCATGTTATAGTAATGATAACGACTGATTGATGGTTAATTGTCATGAAAATATTATGATCCTAAATAAAAAATAGGTCATTTATACTATCATGTTAAAGATCCACTTTTATTATTCTAATATGTATATTACTATAATAATAATAATAATAATGTATATTTAATATTACCATATTAAATGTACATTATTATTATTACTATTTCAAACTATATTGTAATAAAAAAAATAAAAATAAAATTAAAAAAAAATATATATATATATAAAATTATTATTATATTAAAATATATTTAGTACCATATATTATTTTTTGAGGGGGTGAAATATTAATTTTTTATTATTTGTTTTTACAAATAAAAATTGTTTTGTTTCTTATTGTATTAGAATATTGGATTCACCTAATGCATTTACCACTAATTTCTATCTGATCATTTGATTGGACAGGTCATCCAAATATGGGCGGGGCTATGCAGAGAATGACTCCGCCCAGAGGGATGGTACCTCTTGGGCCACAGGTACAATCCATCACACCCGTATGTTTGGATCGCTCATCTAAACTCTGTGCACAGACACTTTACTACATTACTTTCTCTCATTCCAGGCATATGGAGGAGGCATGAGACCACCACTCAATGCTCTTGGGGGTCCTGGGATGCCTGGGATGAATATGTACGTACTTCTTGCTACACTAACAAGTACTTGCCTGACAAAAAAGATTATTTCCTACTATAGCCTTAAAATAGTCAATGAGTACAACACGTCTGGTCCTAATCTAGGGGTCCCGGAGGAAGACCGTGGCCAAATCCACCAAATTCCAACTCAGTGAGTCATTTCTCCAATCAGTCGTTGTGAAATGTCAGCCACTACAGCTGTAGGTAAATGTTTGCACTTGAAGAGCATCTGATTCGTTGACCTTCTCTCTGTTTTTTTCTGTCTGATCGGATCCACGTGGCATTTAAGATCGCTTACTCCTCGGCATCTCCAGGGAGTTATGTGGTAAGTGCTGTGAGCTTCTCCATTTACAACAGCCATGAATGTTCACGTCCAGCTGTTAGACATGCATCAAATCACAGATAGTTCTGCGTCCTCATTAGTGGAACCAATTAATGTTGTTACTAGTCATTACTAGAAGATATTTAATACAGTACTGTACTTTCAAAAGTTTGGTATAATGAAGATTTTTTTGTTATTGAAAGAAGGCTCTTCTACTCACCAAGGCTTCATCTATTTGACCAAAAATACAGTAAAAACAGTAAAATTGTGAAATATTATTGCAATTTAAAAGAGCTGTTTTCTATTGTAATATATTTTAAAATGTAATTTATTCCTGTGATGCAAAGCTGAATTTTCAGCATCATTACTCCAGTCTTCAGTGTCACATGATCCTTCAGAAATCATTCTAATATGCTGATTTGCTGCTCGAGAAACATTTATTATAATAATTTTAGTAGAAAGACTGAAATAGTATTTTGTAGATCAGTTTATATGAGATGCAAAATGGCATATGATTTTAAGTGTTGTTTTATGAAAAAAAAAAGATCAAAAGTAAGTGAATTTTTGTTTAAAACAAGAATAATTATCTGCCAATGAGGTCAGAAAAAAAGCTTTTCCCTTTGAATTGTGTTTATTTTTTTAAGCATAAACTCACTTAATTTTGATAGATTCCTCAAAAAACAAGATTTAATATCAAGTCATTTTGCTTCTATAGCAAATGTATCTTGATTTAAGAATGTTTAGATATTTGTACTCGATATAGTAATATATTATGTAATATATTAAATATGTATATTTGCTTAAATGAGGCATATAGCTTGTAGAAAGACGTCTAAAAATCTGGTGAAATATCAAATGAAAGTCCTTCACACAACTAGACACTGCCAGATACACTGAAGCACATTTGAGATACCCAGTGTGACTAAACACATCATTTTAAGACATTTACACAAGATATTCTGTTAAACCGATGTCAGTAACTCCCTGCTGAGATGATTTGTGGAAGGGAAGCTGTGGTAGCTTACTGAAAGCAGCCAGACAAGACGAGCTGCTCGGGAAAGCAGAGCCGAGTCAGCAGAGAGGAGGAGAGATAATTAGATTTGGGAAGAGGGAGGATGAAGCAGATATGCACAGTGCTGACCACAGCAAGGGCCTCAGGCCTCTGTCATGAGCCACACACACACACACACACACACAGGACTGTCCTCACATTTACACCTGTACGTAGCACAAGTGCATGCAAATATAACTAATTATTGTGTGTTACATGAGATTCAGAACCACATTTGTCTTCTCTTTCTCAGGGTCCACCCGGAGGAGGAGGGCCCCCGGGGACTCCTATCATGCCTAGCCCTGCAGGTAGGACTGCAGAAGATGGCTTTTCATGCATAGTTAAATTTAATTATGGACCGATATATTGAGAGGAAAAAATAAAATAAAATTATATATCATAAAAAAAAATTTCACACACACACACACTGTCCCTGAGGAGTCACACACTTCCTGTTTCACACACACACACACACACACACACACACATATATATATATATATATATATACACATTTTTTTAGTTTAAGTATATTTTTGAATTATACTGATACAATTTTTTATATTATAACTTTAACAATAACATTTTTATTTAAAATGTTAGATTTTTTTAAATATAGCAATAAAATGTTTTTATATTTAAAAACATTTTTTTGAGTGTTTTATTTATATACATGTATATAATTTAATTTTTTAAATAATTAGTCATTTATAACAATACATTCTTATATTTAAATAACGTTTAAGTGTTTACGATGTTAATTTATATATATTTAAGTATTATATATTTTTAAATTATACCATTTGCATATTATTTTATTTCAAAAATATAACATTTTCTATTATAACAATAAATGTTTTTGTATTTAAAATATTTTTGAGGGTTTATTTATATATGTATATCATTTTATTTTATTTTTATTTCTTTTAATAATTTTTTATTTTGTAAGATTTAGAAATATTTATGTACTTACATACTTACTTAAGTGTCCAAATACTTTTTCCAACCATATCAGTTGAGCATTAGCTAAAATGTTTTTGATGAGCTTGTGTGTTTGGCTCTTCCTCTACAGACTCGACAAACTCGGGAGAAAATATGTACACTCTGATCAACACAGTGCCGCCCGGAGGAAACAGGCAAAATGTAAGAGAGCATGATGAGCTTAAAATATTTACACATGCATCTCAGTTCACATTGAGTTGCATTTGTTCATTCTGTTTTTACTGACAAAACTTTCTGCTCTGTAGTTTTTATAATAACATTATATGAGCCGTGTGTGTGTTTGTTTGTTTGTGTGTGTTTGACAGTTCCCTATTGGTCCCGGTGGAGATGGTCCAATGGGCAGCATGGCAGGAATGGAGCCTCATCACATGAATGGATCATTAGGTAAGAGCGTCTCTAATACAAACAACCACTTTAGAACGTACTCTTGGACGTCTTTGAGTGCTGTCTACTTACTTTGCTTGGAGAATATCAAAGCATGTCATAATTCAATGTGAAATTGCAGCTTTCATGCTTGATTTACTGATTTGTTGTCATTTTTTGCCTTGCATGATTATGCCACCTTGTGGTCATTGAAGATTAATCACGCATTTTAAAAGTACTACCTTTGCAGCTATACATCTACAATATAATTTAATATCAGAAATCTGTATTTTTATTTCTTTAGGGTCAGCTGACATGGACAGTATGTCCAAGGTAAGAGTTGTTGTTTCACATTATAATTAGGACTGTCAATTTATTAAATATTTTAATCAAATTCATTACATGATGATAGATGGGCATTTTTGGCCGCTTTTTCTTGTCTTGTCAAAAGTTCAGCTTTTATTATAATTATTATTATTTAAATGTGTAAATTGACACAAGTTGGGTCATCCACAAACCTTATTGGACTGAAAAATCACACTATCTATCTGTACAGAACTCTCCTGGTAACCTAAGCATGAGCAACCAGCCTGGAACTCCTCGAGATGATGGCGAAATTGGCGGAAATTTCCTCAACCCTTTCCAGAATGAGAGTGTATGTCATTTCCTGTCTGCTAGTGCATTTGTGATTTAACTTTGACAAGAGCCACTCATCCATTAAAGAGTTTATTTAATGCTTATTCTATATATTTGTATTTTTTGTATATTTTTCAATTATAACATTTTATATTTAAGAAATGAAGTGTGTAAGATTATGTATTCATGCATATTTTATATACACTCAAAAATGACAATTTGCTAACATTTTTACTCACCCTCAGGCCATCCAGGATGTAGATTTTGTTTCTTCATCAGAACAGATTTGGAGAAATGTAGCATTACATCACTCGCTCACCAATGGATCCTCTGCAGTGAATGGGTGCCGTCAGAATGAGAGTCCAAACAGCTAATAAAAACATCACAATAATTCACCAGTAATCCACACCACTCCAGTCCATCAGTTAACATCTTGTTCGTCGTTGTTTCTGAGTCCTCTATCCATAATATTACTTTCTACAGTGAAAAGTCGTCTCTTCTGTATCAGGAGAGAAATATGCACAGATTAAGCACCATTTACAAGTGAAAAGAGTTCTAATCAAATATGTCTGTGGTTTGAAGTTAAAAATGCTTTAACTGATGGACTGGAGTGGTGTGGATTACTTGTGGATTATTGTGATGTTTTTATCAGCTGTTTGGACTCTCATTCTGACGGCACCCAT
>NW_015549598.1:911494-921376 GCF_001515605.1 Sinocyclocheilus anshuiensis | reverse complement strand
CATTCACTGCAGAGGATCCATTGGTGAGCAAGTGATGGAATGCTACATTTCTCCAGACCTTATGAAGAAACAAACTCACCTATATCTTAGATGACCTGAGAGTGAGTCCATTTTCAGCAAATTTTTATTCTAGGGTGAATAATTCCTTTAAGGTTCTCAAAACCCCAGTCAAATTCTTCTCTAACTCTTATTATGTCCTTGCAGTATTCTCCAAACATGACCATGAGTGTGTGAAGACCTCATTTGGAAATCCAGGTGGATTCCACCACATGACATGGAACTTGTGCGAGCGCGCTGTAGCCAGCCCTCTTCTGCTCTCTGAAGAATATGGGTCCAAGCCTCTCCTTTCTCTCACCTTCCTTCGTTTCCTTTTTTCTTCCAACATCATTCTTTCACCTACTCGGTCGCGTCACACCGAGAGACGAAGCTGAACCACGTTGGGGCGAGAACGACGATTCAACAACCTGTCTATATTTACGTATATCTTCGTGTATATATGTGGGTGTACATTCAAAGTTACATGTGCATGTGTATGAAAGGACATATATTGATCCTAGAAAGAAAGACGATGGACTTGAACTGTTTTTAACGTAAACAAAAATCATATTTTCTTGAAATATGATGTAAATCGACAGATCTATGTAAACGGATTTATCGCAGTAAACACTTATTAAGATGCAGGGGGGGGGGGTCGAGTTCGTAAAATGACATAATCGCAATGCTAAAAATCAATTACGACGAGAGAGTTTGATTTATATTTTATTGAAACAGGTAGAGTTGTCACAAACAGAAATGTGTTTGTAATTCCAACTGACGTCTGTAATTTATCATTTCCAACTGCATTTGGCCTTCACACGTCTGTGCTCCTCCAATGCAGCCCCATCTGATCAGCACCCTGGAGGTTTTGTTTGTATATACAGGAGATTTATTTTTCAGGACGATGCCTACGAAGAACAGCCATTCCATATGTATACTTAAAAAAAATCCAACTCTCCGAAACTGAACTGAGATCGTCGCACTAGCTTCAGTTACCGTAGAATATTTCTGTCATGTTTTGAAAACACTCCTAATCATGTGACGTACACAGATACAGCGTTTACTTCTCTTATATTACGTTTTCTTTGTAAAAAAATCTTTGCATGTGAATATGGGAAGGAAGAAAGATTTTATGGAAAAAGGAAACTGGTCCTTTCAGAGGAAGGGCACATGGGTGGGAATTATAATTCCGTACATCTGTCATTCTAATAATCAACTTATTTATACAGCCATTGTTGTGTCACCCGGAGAAACTGTGATTTGCTTTGTTTTGTTTTTTTTTGTTTTATTTCAAGTGGAATTATTATTATTATTAATATTATTATTGTGGAATTTCTAAAATATATATGTGAATTTTTTTATAGCTTGGGGATCTGATTCATCTGTGTCTCTGTGAATTATTTAAAACAATACTGTACAATACCTGAGCTGTTTTCGTGTTTATTTGTAATAACATTTGCCCCTGATTTTTTTCCTGACTTGGAGAGAGACCCCATCATGAGTGTACAACATTTTCATTTGATTTACTTGATGTTTGATTTTGTGAAGTGTTTATTTTCTACCTTGTGTTGACTTTTGTAAATACACAGAGAAGTTTTGGATATCCTATACTGATATAAAGCTTCTTATTGCTGTTTAACAGATTGTCAAATCATTTTGCTTGTTTGTTTTTTTTTATGTGCTAAACTAGTGTTCATTGACAAATTTTTCTGTTTACACAAGATAAAATATGTACACATTTTAGCTTTTATAATATATAGATTAACATTTTATAATATTTATGTGCAAATGATTAAGGTTTAGCAAGATTCGCCAGATCATTAGTCAATTATCTATAAACTATCTATAAAAATATTATAAAATACAATTTACACTAAAGTCACTGATATCATAATGGAAACCAATCAGCCTCCTGTTTGTTTGCTGACCCCTTAACTATCTTAACTACCATTAACTAAGCGTCTGTTTTGTGGTTGAAAAGACAACTCCACTATCTTTATATATATATATATATATATATATTACTGTATAGACACCACCTTATGTTTTGACTTTCTTTAAAGGGAAAACAAGTTGGTGTGATTGTTGCTATTTTGTTGATTTGATTTAATCAGTTCGGTAGAATTTAATTGTGTATTATGTATTATTGCTAATTGGTTACTAGTCATACAATTTTAGATCAGTTCAGGCCCGTTCACTCCAACCATAAAGTTAAAAAAATTGCTCAATAGCCCATTCTCACCAAGAACGATAAGGTTTTAGTAATTGTTTTTATTCTGTGAGAATAGTGAAGTCTTATTATAAATGAAACGCTCGAGCTCTTGGTTGGGTTCTTTTGTTTTTATTGTTCATCAGCTGGAAAGAAATTGCTCTGAAAGTGATTATCGCGGTATTGTTCCTCTGTGTCCTTACAGCTTTCCATAGGCTTTCCAATTCTCATAGAATTAGAATGATTATTAAATCTTTATAGTTATCGTCTTTGGTGTGAATGAGCCTTTTTCATAACACTTGGTGTTGTTGGTGTAAAAACAAGACCTTAACTCTAAATAGCAAAAGTCCACAACATTCAGAGCGAGTTTTTCAGGGTGATAAAAATATTGACGGCCAATCAAAATAAATCCGAATTTAAACACTCGCTGCAGTTTTTGACTGAACACTGAACTGAACACTGAACGTCGTCGGTGTAAATTGGACTTTTTTGTTTGCTGTTTTGGTGCACCAGAGCTCCTCAATTCTGCCACCTTACATTACGTCCGTCAACACTCAGCAGCTTTATGACTCTCTCACATAAAACAAGTTAATTAACACACATGGCGATTACATCACAATCTATGTGTTGTAACAGCAACTGCACAGGTGTGTGTGTGTGTGTGTGTGTGTCCTGCAGCTTGCAGTAGTTCAGGTATTCAGCTTGGCTGTTTGGTGAACGTCACATGGTCCCACAGAACGTCCAAGTTGGCCAGAGTTGAGGTCACCTGGCAACGGCCTTGAAAAGAGAGAGACGAGCTGACCTTCCGTTATTTCTACTCTCCACATCTCTGAACGAGCCCCCATGGATCAGAACTGTTCAAGAGGAATGTCAGACACGGACGGATCCTGCAACAAGGCACGGAAGAAAGAGTCCAGCCTGGTAGAGGTGCAGATGTGCCAGTCTGTCCTGCCCTGCCATGCAAACCACCAGGAAGAACTGGGTGCGGGACAGCTGCTGAAGTGGATGGACACTACCGCCTGTCTGGCAGGTGAGTGGGACTGTGTGCTGTAGATGCAGATGTGGGATGGAGTTGGTGACCAGATAGTTGCTTGTTTGATTCCCTTAACAAATGTATTGAAAGGTTACATCATGACCTTTCATCTGTCACATTAACATTTGTAAGATTTATTTCAAATGAAAAAGTGTTCGGTTTAATAAACTAATGTTGTCAATGAATAATAATGGATAATTGGATATGCCTATTTGCTGGGGAATTTTTGGATGCAGTAATTCATTTCGATTTGTATGCTAACTAATGTTGCTTTTTATTTTGAAGTAGGCTAAAAAGTGAGATTATTGGTATAAAATGCCCCTTTCAGAACTAGGACAGAAGATCACCTGTGGCATCTTGTTGGTGTTTTAATTTTTTTTTTATTTAATAAATTCAGTTCATATATAATATTTCATTGTTCATCACAACCTGTAGGCCAGTTGAGTGGAATCATTGTCTAAAGGCATAGTTTGTTGCTATTATGACATCAGTTTAATTAAAAACATAAGACTGCATAGAAGTAATAGAATTACAGTATATAGTGCAATTCAGATTCTGTAATTCAGGGGTTCTGTTGAGTTTGATTTCCCCCTGATTATTATAAGTAAATTATTAAATGTGAAAATTACGTTTAAATATTATCATTATAAAATTATTATACCTTTTTACATGTCTAAATTATTAACTAATTATCTAAAATATTAAATATTAAAATAATTGAATTTATAAATAAATTGTCAAAACATTTAGATATAAAATATTTGATTTACTATTTTAAGTCAAGTTTATTTGTATAACGCTTTATGCAATTCAAAATGCTTCAAAGTAAAATCAGTGCGAGTGTCACAAAATTCAGCTTCAGGAATCGATAGTGTCAATAAAGACAACTTTTTCAAAATATAATCATTAAAAATATGTTTACTTCACTGGTCTATGTAAGGCGGTCGTCTAATAATCCTATAGTAGTGGGACAAGATTGCCCCCTTTCATGGTTTTGTGTAGTAACAACAACTAAAACAGCAAATGTTCATTTATTTCCCTTAGTAATATGCATCATCATCCTGTACATACCAAAGATTAAAATATGTAACTATTGAGCAGTAAATGATAAATTGCTTAAATATCCTATGCTGTAAATACATTTGGATGAAAGAGTCTTCTTAATGACTACTTAGTCTTGCCAATGACACGGTGATCTTTAATAAATTGCAAAAACAAGAACGCCGAAACCTCGGCTGACCTGCAGAAGCAGTAAAAATGTCCTTTTTCCAAAACAACCTAGTGTATTATCAGCCCATCAGAGCAGGTTCAGATAAGCAGTCACCTTTGGACTATGAAGGAGGAAGGTAACTAGCATCCATCTACCTTTTACCCACAAATCTGGTGTGAATCCATATTTCTCCGCCACTGAAGAAAAGAGGCTTGAGGAAGGCACACATCAATGATTTACATGTGTCCTCTCTGATAGTAGACGCTCCATCTCCTTCCTGTTTCTGCTCCAGTTAGACACATGAAATATAAATAACAGTGACAAGCAAATATGAACAATAAGTGTGTACCCATCTTTGATGGTTCATATAGTGGTTCATGCTATAAATCTCAGTCTTTTTTCTTCATTTCTTCCTTCAAGCTGAAAGACATGCAGGAATGGCGTGTGTAACGGCTTCCATGGATGATATCCAGTTTGAAGAGACTGTAAGGTACTAGAATGTGTCCTTTATCACTTAAAGGAAAATTTACTCACCATCTTGCCATCCAAGGTGTAGATGAGTTTGTTTCTTCATTGGAACAGATTTGGAGAAAGTTAGCATTACATCACTTGCTCATTAATGGATCCTCTGCAGTGAATGGGTGCCGTCAGAATGAGAGTCCAAACAGATGATAAAAACATTATAATAATACATAAACAACCCATAGTTTGGCCAGAAGCAATGGTTAAAACATCTTCATGATGGATTTTGTTTACAAGCATGCAGTAACATGTTAACTGATGGACTGGAGTGGTGTGGATTACTTGTGGATTATTGTGATGTTTTTATCAGCTGTTTGGACTCTCATTCTGATGGCACCCATTCACTGCAGAGGATCCATTAATGAGCAAGTAATGTAACGCTAAATTTCTCCAAATCTGTTCTGATGAGGAAACAAACTCATCTACATTTTGTATGGTCTGATGAGTACATGGTTTGGTTTTCATTTTTGGGTGAACTATTCCTTTAACTTGACTTATCCGAGTAGAACATCCTTGTCTAAGGTTATGTTTAGCGAATGCTGGATCAAGTCCTTCTGGAGTACCTCATGTTGTGTGATAAATTGATCTGTTATCATATCATATCTCTCTGTATTTCAGGGTTGGGCAGGTTATCAATATCAAAGCCAGAGTGAACAGGGCTTTCAACACGAGTATGGAGGTAATACAAGACGAAACACATTTACAGTATTAAATATTAACGAAATAACTATAATGCCTTCCTGTGTCTGATCCGGTCACTGTTTTATCAGGTAGGCATCTATGTAACAGTACAGGAGGTGCTCAGTGGAGTGACGAAGAGGGTTTGCGTGGCCTTCTCCACGTTTGTCGCCAAACCAACAGGAACACACAAGGTGAGGAAACGTCTCTGTCAAGATGGTACCCTAGAATTTGGGTTCCCACTCAAATCTAAATTTTACACTACTGATCAAAAGTTTTGGGTCTGTAAGAGCAAGGGTGCATTAAACTGATCAAAAGTGACTAAAGAAATGTTATAATATCACAAACGTTTTCTATTTCAAATAAATACCAACCTTTTGAAATGTATATATTTATCAAAAAATCCTGGAAAAAAGTATCCCAGTTATCACAAAAACATTAAGCAGCACAACTGTTTTCAACGTTGATAATAATAAGAGATGTTTATTGAGCAGCAAATCAGCATATTAGAATGATTTCTGAAGGATCGTGTGACACTGAAGACTGGAGTAATGATGCTGAAAATTCAGCTTTGATCACAGGAGTAAATTACATTTTAAAATATATTCAAATAGAAAACAGTTATTTTACATTGCAATAATATTTCACAACATTATTGGTTTTACAGTATTTTTTAATCAAATAAATGCTGCCTTGGTGAGCAGAAGAGACTTCTTTTCAAACAAATTCAAAAATTGGGTTTATATTGGGTATATAAGCCCAATATGTGTTGTTTCATGTAAATGCTGCAATCAGCATGATTTAAATATTTTAATTTAATATGGATATCAGCACTTGTTGTATCATTTTTATGAACATTACTGTCATGTGCAATGGTAGCTGCAGATACTCATTAAATCCATCTTTAAAATCCAGAATATTACTTTAAAATGTCAAGTAAAAATCTTAACGTGTCACATTTGATTTATTCGTTTTAATGATCAATATTAGTCAATTTTGTAACTGGATACTATTAAAATAGCACCTTTGTAGGATGTCTCAAACAGCAACATTTTATTGTGACATCTACAATGAGCAGCGACATTTGATAACAGTGACAAACATGTGCATATAACCTCTCTCGTGCTTTAACTTTATGTATATAGAAATATAATTGTTCCTAAATAGTCATTGATATCTATTTCTGCAGGTGTCTCTGAAACCCTTGGACATTCAGGGCTCGGTAGAGGAAATGCTGGAATATTCACTAGCTTCAGAGAGACGACGACTCCGTCTCTACAACGAAGAGGCCTTCAAGAACCTCATGAAGGACTATTACAACCTTCAAGACAAGGGTTAGCACTTTACTTGAGCTCTGTCATTAAATTAGTATATACTAGTGTCTGCGTATGAGGTTCTGAGATGGGTGGTGTATTGAGTGATCTGCAAGCTATTATGTCACACCTCAGTTTACTCCAGGAGATTGTACTTCTAAGAACTTCACCAAGTCATGGAAACAAACTTCATTGGTTGTTCATTGGCAATAAATCCTGAAAGAACAAATGGTGCAACATTTGCTATTAAAATCACTGCCCAAACACACTTGGTGTCTCCAGTGGAATGAATCCCATGATAGAGTCAGCCAGAGGACAGACTTAACAAGAGCCCCCACAACCACAACTTGGCAATGGAATCAGAAGTTCCAGTCATGAGTCAATGCGCACACATTCATGACAGCGTCACTCGAAAAAGCTGCTGTAGATAATAGGGCTGGGTAAAAAAATATCGATATCTCGATATTAATCGATTCTCATTTTTACGAACAATATCGATTCTTAAATCCCAAGAATCGATTATTCTAGCCTGTTTTCAGTTAATGGACCGAACGTTGAAGGGCACTTCCCATCCAATATATCGCAATTAGCATTGTGCGTTGGTACTTTTATATATGAAACAAAGTCTCAGATTTCAAATTCTGTCCATTGTATTGCAGTATTCAAACAATAAATGCCATTTTGGCGCTGTTTAATGTGGAGTGACAGATCGCTGTAGTGCCTCAGATCAACAGACGCGGCAGCGCGAGGCGCACGTGAACTGATCATCTCCACATTAATACCAGATTCAGCACAAAATAAACATGACTAAACATCCGAAGGTAAGTTAAAAGAAAGAGTACAACTTTACAATCCGTATCCTGCCTCATGTAATCGCTCAATCAGTGTTTCAACCGCGCAAAGACGTCAATATAACGGCTTGTAAACAATGTCACATTTACCTCAGAAAAACATTCGGTGACCATTAACTCATTAGTCAGATAGAAAAATAAACTGTAGAGGGGCATTTTGCTAAATACTGTATATGCACCATATAACATATTCATTATAAATTTTACTGTTCTTCAATGTTTCATTTATGTTTGAATTAATCCATCAAGTTTCTATGACAGCCACCATTATGTTTATATACCAAAAAAAAAACACATTGAAGTTGAAATATTATTCTGTAATTGTAACTTTATTTAAAAAACTTAATGTAATTTTAACAAATCAGTTAATTTTAACCTTCAATATTATAGCAATGTATTACTGACGCTCATGTATATTTTACAGCATTAGTTGAGAGATTTTTTTTTCCTTGAGAAAATTTGGTATGTACTGTACCTGATATATATCCGAAATACTCGATATTGAATCGAATTTAATTGGTAATCGAATCGAATCGCAAGCTTGTGAATGAGAATCGGATCGAATCGTGAAATTTGTGTCAAAACCCAGCCCTAGTAGATAAAGTTAATAATGAACAGGATTTGTTGACATTTCAGGACTGTGTAGCAGGAAGCCCGTCGCGCCCGTGGTGTCGACTGAGCTCACACGGGTCGAGAGCATTGAGCTGGTGCTGCCGCCACACGCCAATCACCATGGAAACACATTTGGAGGACAGATCATGGCCTGGATGGAGAACGTGGCTACAGTAGCAGCCAGGTACCAGATCCAGTAACATGCGTATTCATGCGTGGGCAGTTTTATGTTTCTTTGGTCTAACAGCATTTCTACATGGTGGATCCAGGCTAGATCACTCCTTGGGATTATGGGCACTTTAGTTATTTTACTGGAAATAATAAATCTGCATTTCATCTTCTGTGTGTGTTTCTTTTCTCCTAGTCGTTTGTGTGGCTACTATCCTTCTCTCGGAGCTGTGGACATGTTTCGATTCCGTGGTCCGTCCAGTGTCGGTGACAGACTGGTGTTCAAAGCGATGGTCAATAATGCCTTTCAGACCAGGTACAGTAGCTATATAACCTGACTGCTGTAGATGTGCAATCATAAACAAAACAACCTTCTTTTGAAGCATTAACTGTCAGGACTGTTAAAGACAATATGCATTTGTAATATGACATATTTGGTAATTGCCACATCACATCACTGGACATCACTCACAATAACACCAGGCAGATTTATTAAGGAAGTAAATGGGGTACATTTTGATTTCGTATTGACTTTAATACTAATATCTAATAAACTGAGGAATATTATAAATACATTGTTCTCTTATTCTGTGCATCAGTGTGGAGGTGGGTGTTCGGGTGGAGGCGTATAACTGTGAGGAGTGGAACGAGGGAACACCAAGACACATCAACAGCGCCTCCATGATTTATTACATCCCAGGATGTGGCGGTGAGAAAAAGACGTTTCCTGATGTCACCTACACAACTCTTGTGAGTCATTTACATGTTCAGCAACACAAGAATAGTCATTATATATAACAGCTCTGAGCCACACTTAAAGGGTTAGTTCACCCAAAAATTAAAATTAGGCTGTGTTTTACTCACCCCAGAGGCATCCTAGGTGTATATGACTTTCTTCTTTCAGACGAATCCAGTCGAAGTTATATTAAAAATTGTCCTGGCTATTCCAAGCTCTATCATTGCAGTCAGCGGGTGTTGCATGCATCAGTCCAAAAGAAGTTAAATAAATATCGCCCATCCATAAATAAAAAAAGTCTCACACGGCTCCGGGGGGTGAACAAAGGCCTCCTGCAGCGAATCGATGCGTTTTTGTAAGAAAAATATCCATATTCAAAACTTAATAATCACTTGAATCTAGCTTGCGCTCACTGTTGTAAATGGAAGCAGCTCCAGGCAGATGACGTATGAGTTCAGCGTTGTGCATGCGCCGGTGAGTCTCGTGAAAACCAACGTTTGTTTACAGGATCAAA
>NW_015549598.1:907157-910380 GCF_001515605.1 Sinocyclocheilus anshuiensis | reverse complement strand
CTCCTCTTGGCTTATATTGAAATCCTCCGACATTCTTCTTTACAAATCCTCATTTTGTACTTCTAATTAGTGACCGTTGTTTTGTTTTGATCTCTCCGCTGCATTTCCACGTGCGTCACTTCTGAGCGGCGCATGCGCAAAGCCGACCTACATACGTCATGCGCCCCGAGCTGCTTCTGTTTACAACAGTGAGCACAGGCTAGAGTCAAGTGATTATTACGATTTGAATATGGATATTTTTCTTACAAAAACACATCGATTCACTACAGGAGGCCTTTGTTCACCCCCCGGAGCTGTGTGAGACTTTTTTTTATTTTTATGGATGGGCGTTTTTTATTTCACTTCTTTTGGACTGAAGCACTGCAACACCCGCTGACTGCAATGATAGAGCTTGGAATAGCCAGGAAAATTTTTAATATAACTCCGACTGGATTCGTCTGAAAGAAGAAAGTCATATACGCCTAAGATGCCTCTGGGGTGAGTAAAATACAAGCTAATTTTCATTTTTGGGTGAACTAACCCTTTAAAGGCACATGAATTGTATCATTTTATTTTTTTAAGGATGGAGAAAGACGATTTATTGGTGCTGTTGTCAGGAAGAGAATTCGCATGGCCAGGTACTTTCTGTACAAAACATTCTCAAAAAAATCAGTAAAAGTGAAAACTTTATCTTTAAATTCTTCATTGTTTAAGAAACATACCTAATTTATCTTTCCAGAAAACACATTCTGTACTCAGGAAATGAGGGACCAATTTCTGTGCCTTGGGACAGAAGTAATCAGGTACCACAAAAAATAAAATAACAATCATTAAAAAGAAAATAGTCAATGCCTAAATTCAGATTTCAAATAGAATAAAATAATTAGCTTTTAATAAATAATAAATTTAATAATTTTGCTTATTTTAAAAATATATTTTTTTAATTATATTGACGTATTATAAATGATACTGATGTGATAAATATTTCAAACGTTGTTTCAAACACTAGTGTGCTACCAGTTGAATTCAGTGAGTGGTAGATTTAGACAATTTTGTGCAAAAATGTCACTTCTAGAAGTGTGATCAAATGAAAAAGACTACAGATCATTATTGATATAATTTCCACATGAAATGGAGCGCGTTGCATTATAGGATACTGTTTTCCACATAATGGCTGCATCTGAAATATCATACTTCCCTACTATATAGTAGGCGAAAAACAGTATGTGAAAAGCGTAGTTTGTCCAAATGCACAGTGTTCATAAAACAGTAGGCGAGAAGTACCTGGATGACTTAATACTTTCTGTGAGATTCTAAAGTGTGCTTATAATAGACACTTTACAATCCCATGAGGCCACAGGAGAGGATTTGTGAAGGTCACACATACACCCAGATTATATTCATACTACACATTCATACCATATAGAACATAACTTTGATTGGTTGCAAAGTAATTACTTATTCAAAAGTACATACTCAGAGAGTATGAGATTTTGGATGCAACCAATGTGTTCTAGAAAAACAGAAAGCTCCCTTAACAGTATACATGCTGCATACTACATACTACTTATTCCAAACATACCCATTGTTGTTGAGCAGGACAAACGTTCTGTATGTGTAACATCTCTGCCCTCTGCAGGTGTATTTGGGCTATAACAACGTGGCAGCTCTCACAGTCTTAGCTGGAAAGCGAGGCTGGGAGGCCAGTAACATCAATGATAAGGTCAACACTTTATTTATTCTAGATGATGCATCGGTTTATGTCTAGTATGTGGCTAGCATGCTGAATTTACTTGTGTTCTGCAGGTAGGAGTCTACGTACATGAGGAGGCAGATAAGCTGAGTTTAAAAGTTGAGATGAAGGTCAAAACTACGGCTTTTTATGCTTTCTCGCTGCTCGCTGACCTGCAGTTACGGCCACAGTGGGACAAAAACTATTTGTAGGCTAATAAGAGTTTGTTACATCCCTCTACCTTAAATGTATCGTGCTAAAAGTTTTGCGATTACATAAAATTGTTTTTCACAGTCTACATCCTTCTGTATGTCCTCCAGGAGCTGTGAAGAGGTCGAGAAAGCAGATGAGGAGGAAACCATTTATCACATTAAATGCACCACTGTCAATGGAAGCAAAAGTCGGGACTTCGTGGTTCTGTTGTCTAAAAGGCAACCCTGCAAAGATGGGTATGATTCCACTGCTAACATGAGTGATTCTGTTTTGGATAAACAAATCTTTAATGTTATTAAAGGAATAGTTCACCCAAAAAATGAAAATTTGCTAAAACTTTACTCACCTTCGAGCTGTCCAAGATGTAGATGAGTTTGTTGTTTATGTTTGTTATTGGAAGAGATTTATTTTCGCATTCCATCACTTGCTCACCAATGGATCCTCTGCAGTGAATGGGTGCCGTCAGAATGGGAGTCCAAACAGCTGATAAAAACATTACAGAAATCCACAAGTAATCTACACACCACAACAATGGACTGGAGTGGTGTGGATTACTTGAGGATTATTGGGAGGCTTTTATCAGTTGTTTGGACTCTCATTCTGACAGCACCCATTCACTGCAGAGGATCCATTGGTGAGCAAGTGATGTAATGCTAAATTTATCCAATTCTCTTCCAATAAAGAAACAAACTCATCTACATCTTGCATGGCCTCAGGATAAGTACTTTTTGAGCAATTTTTTCATTTTTGAGTGAACTATTGCTTTAATGTGAGGCTCAAACTGTATTTTTACCATCATAGAGACCCGTATGTCATAGCACTCCGGTCCGTCACCGTGGCAACAGTTCCACCGGAGGAGAACTCTATTCGGAGCGAAGTTAAATGTGCAGGATTCCTCGTTCACGAAATAGGCTATTCAACCTGCAAGGTACCAGCTATAACATCTGAAACTCAATAAAAACATCACTCTCATGCTCAATCTGATCATTTCTGGTTGCTGTTCTAGGTGTCGTACTACAACCAGGTGACCTCTGGAGTGCTGCCCTATGTGGAGGGAAACATAGCCGGCTGGTCCAAATCTATGGAAGAGACGGCAATGTCCTGCATTTTATTTCTGGAGCAAGATTTGCTGACCACACAGTTCTGATGTGCAACATTAGGACAATTCTAGGACAGTTGTTTAAAAATAAGGTTATGATAACAACTGCCATGATTAAGTGATCATAAAAAGTGTCAGTTATAGCATTGCATGTTTTTCTGACGGCCTGTTTACACAAAGAATGATAACTATAAAGCAAA
>NW_015549598.1:895596-905507 GCF_001515605.1 Sinocyclocheilus anshuiensis | reverse complement strand
ATCACTTGCTCACCAATGGATCCTCTGCAGTGAATGGGTGCTGTCAGAATGAGAGTCCAAACAACTGATAAAAGCCTCCCAATAATCCTCAAGTAATCCACACCACTCCAGTCCATTGTTGTGGTGTGTAGATTACTTGTGGATTTCTGTAATGTTTTTATCAGCTGTTTGGCCTCTCATTCTGACGGCACCCATTCACTGCAGAGGATCCATTGGTGAGCAAGTGATGTAATGCTAAATTTATCCAATTCTCTTCCAATAAAGAAACAAACTCATCTACATCTTGCATGGCCTCAGGATAAGTACTTTTTGAGCAATTTTTTCATTTTTGAGTGAACTATTGCTTTAATGTGAGGCTCAAACTGTATTTTTACCATCATAGAGACCCGTATGTCATAGCACTCCGGTCCGTCACCGTGGCAACAGTTCCACCGGAGGAGAACTCTATTCGGAGCGAAGTTAAATGTGCAGGATTCCTCGTTCACGAAATAGGCTATTCAACCTGCAAGGTACCAGCTATAACATCTGAAACTCAATAAAAACATCACTCTCATGCTCAATCTGATCATTTCTGGTTGCTGTTCTAGGTGTCGTACTACAACCAGGTGACCTCTGGAGTGCTGCCCTATGTGGAGGGAAACATAGCCGGCTGGTCCAAATCTATGGAAGAGACGGCAATGTCCTGCATTTTATTTCTGGAGCAAGATTTGCTGACCACACAGTTCTGATGTGCAACATTAGGACAATTCTAGGACAGTTGTTTAAAAATAAGGTTATGATAACAACTGCCATGATTGTGATCATAAAAATTGTCAGTTATAGCATTGCATGCATTTCTGAAGGCCCATTTACACCAAGAATGATAACTGTAAAGCCAACTATAATGGTATCTGTATTAGATATTAAGAATTATAGTTGTAGTGTGGACTTCGATATTTTCATAGTATTATTAGAACAATTATTTAAATTTGACAGTTTATCATTTTTGTCTTTGGCGTCAACAGGTCTGAAGGCTGCCGATAAAACCATAAATATCTATGGTACAATATGCATCATATGACTAAACATGCATTATCCTCTTCACAGTCCACACTCTTCAAAGTGTCTGAGCCCATGATAAAATCTGTGATGATTAAATAATTGTGAAAGTTGTCAATTACAGCATTGTATTTAGGGCTTAACCGGCTCTATCCAAGTTTTGCATTTACAGTGAGTTCAGACCTTAAGTGAGAAGTCAATAAAAAAAAAAAGATTTATGTATAAACAATCAAATAATTCAAGAATAAAGTCATCAGATTGTTTTGGATATGTAGCTACATGAAGAAAATGACATGCAGTTGTATTTTGATAAAAATTTGTTAAAATTAATTGGTATTGTAATATTAATAGAAATAATTAACAATTGTGATATGGATCATAATTGTGCAGCCGTAGTTCTGTATTATACTGCAGAATCAATGCTTTTTAATCCTACTAATTATTTAGCAGTCGGGACGGATTTAGCGGTAACTTGAACGCATGCGTCATTCGCCCGTGCGCGTCACGTCATATGCGTCATTCGCCCGTGCGCGTCACGTCATATCCGTACATAAAGAAAATAAACTCAGACTAAAGCTTAAAGTTGTTGTCCCAAACGAATGAGAAAAACTGACTAGGAATTGCTCAAAACAGCAATAACAAAAAAATTTTAAAAATCCTTCCGCTCTGATAAGATGTCTTGTATCCATTTCTAAACCTGTTCCGCGAACCGCATTCATCTGCGCAAACCCAAATTATGTTCTTCTGCAAGACGCGTGCAGTTTAATTCGTAACCGCTAGAGGGCCAAAAGTTACATGAAGTACCGTATTGACCCGAATATAAGACGATGTTTTTTTCTTGGAAATACATCTGAAAAAACGGGGTCGTCTTATATTCAGGGTCTAGACTTTGACATGTCAATAATAACAATAATAGGTGGTGCCAAATACGCATAAAACGAGTGTGCCATGAAATACGTAATGTAATGCGTGTTGTAAAGATCGCGAGTAAAAACAAAAGAAAAAGAAAAGCTTACAGCTGCATGAGTCGTGACTGTCACATTAGCCTGATGGGACCAAACTCCCTTTGTGATTTTAAAACGTAAGACAGTACCCAGATTTGAAGACTACAGTAAGATTTAACTTCTACTGTTAATAAGATTTTGGTAGGCTACTGTTAGATGGATAGCCTAAATGTCCTAATTCAGATGGGCTACCCGTTTTTTATTTTTCTTATGGTATATAAAAAAAGTGTATATTTTTAAAATGTGATTGTTGGTACATTTTACCAGTTTTTACCATACTTTCAAAACAAAAATTAAAATAGGAAAAATATGCAATATGAAAATAATTGAAGACAAAATGTGTTTTACTAAGAAAAAACAAGATTTGGTTTTTAAAAAGCCTTTTTCCAAAAGGTTCATCTGGAAAAAGGGAGGTCGTCTTATAATCAGGGTCGTCTTATATTCGGGCCAATACGGTAATATGGCCCACACACACTTCACAACACTCTTTTATAGAGTATATTTGTACAAAGTGTCTTATAAATAAATGCTGCTTTTCATATTCAGATTCTCTTCTCTTTCTTGAGCATATAAATGAAAACAAACATCATGATTAAAACTTAAATTTCTAAATCAGGCACAAATGTGATGTTCACAAGTCTCAGGCAATTTCATCATGAGGACCTTTAATTGCAAGTAAATGCTCTCAAAACAGGAAGGGTCACTTTTGTTTGCGTCTAAAAACATCAGAGGAAGACGGTCAATCACCGGTGAGTCCATAACTGCAGAAAGCAAATCTAAATTGCAACGATCAGTTAAACAGTCATTGCTATATTTCCCCTCAAAACAGCTGTGGATCAGAACACCACTACCTTGTCTTTTTTGGGTTGTGCTTTCTTCACAGGCACATGGACGTCCTCGTGGTCGGCGCTGATTCTATTGGACAGCCGGCCGAGGGTGATGGAATTAGCTGCAAAAAAGAAGTTAACTGAGATGTTTCTATTTCAGTTAAAGAAGAAGATACCAGATTTTCAGTGGACATGGTCACATTATTAACTGATCAACTCACTTGAGTTCTGGTGTTCAGGACAATCTTTCTGAAAGTGTTCCACTGAACCACAAACCCGACAGCAACCGCCTACAGGAGCAAAACACCACAACATGAGTGTTAAAATACACAGATATTTAGTGCTTAAACAGGTACATCACTGACCTGCAGCATACAGTCCCTTTGGGTTATCAGGACAGGCCTTTGACAGATGTCCAGTCTGACCGCAGATAAAACACTTGGCATATGGGTAATTACCTAGAAAAGAGCTGCATTAATATGATAAGTCATAGCAGGTGATTTTTTTTTCTTTCTCACTTTAGGTGTCCAAAAGTCTCATTCAACTCGTACCCATGGCAGGATCCACTTTAGCACGACATCTCTGGATCTCATGTTCAGTGGAACCACACCGATAACAGATCCCGCGGCCCATCTCTTCATCGTTATCCGCCTCTGGGCAGTCAGCGAGACCGTGACCAGGCTTCCGGCAGTTGAAGCAGATCTAGATTGAAAATATGAGAAAATGTGTCAGATATTTCATTGTAGACTATCTATGGAAGCTTATCTCCACCATGGAATAATAACGTAAAAAAATGTAATTGCAACAACTTCATCTCGCAACTCGCAACTGAGTTTATTTCTTAGAATTCTGAGTTTATATTTTCACAGAATTGCCAGAAAAAAAAAAATCTGAATTGTGAGATGAAAAGTCAAAATATTATTACATTTTTTCCCCCTTGCAATTGCGAGTTTATTTCTTAGAACTGAGTTTATATATCTCAATTGTGTGTTTATATCCCACAATACAGTTTTTTTTTTTTTCCTCTGAGAATTGTGTATTTAAATCTCACAATTCTGAAGTTTTATTTTTCTTTGAATTGCAAGTTTATATCTTGTTATTCTGAGATTATTTCTTAGAACTGTTTATCTCGTAATTCTGAGTTTTTTCCTCAGAATTTAATTATGAGATAAAAAGTGGTAATTACTTTTTTTTTCCTTGGTGGAAACAAATCTCACAATTCCGACTTTTCCCCCCTTCGCAATTCTGAGTTTATATCTAACAATTCAGCCTTTTTTTCTCAAAATTGTGAGTTTATATCTTGGAATTCTGAGTTTATATCTCCCAATTTTCTCTGAATTGTGAGGAAAAGGTCAGAATTGTGAGATATAAACTCAGAATTGCGAGCGGAAAATAATTGTGAGTATCAATGACCCTTTTTATACGCTTCCCAGATAATCATGTTATATCCATTCCAGTTCCTCACCATATTGTTCTTTTTGGTGTTTTGTCTCTTCATCCGTCTGTTCTCTCGTCTCACGTCTTTCTTCACTGCTGTTGCCACTTCTCCCCTCAGATCCCGGTCCGGGGCTGTCTGACCGGTCTGCTTTAAATACTCCAGAAACCCGTTCACGTCGTCACTGTCATGCTCTCGTGTCTTCTTTTTCGGGTTGTGTTTCTTTACACCTGGTCCCTGCTGGATGTGTCGGCCACCGGCTCTTGTTCCTGCTTCTCCTGCATTCCCACTCGCCTTCAGCTGCTTCCATGGTGTGGTGTCTGCTGCTTTGTGTTTATGGACGTTGTTCGCTCGGGCCCACCTCGTCATTTTGAGTTCTGTTAGAATGAGAGAATAAGTTCATGATCAGATAAATAACATATTTACTATATGCCAGGGGTGGCGAACGTCGGTCCTGGAGAGCCGCAGCCCTGCAGAGTTTTGCTTCAACCCTAATCAAACACACCTGAACAAGCTAATCAAGGTCTGAAGGGTTACTAGGAAGCTACAGGCAGGTGAGTTTTAATTAGGGTTGGAGCTAAACTCTGCAGGGCTGCGCGCAGCTCTCCAGGACCAGAGTTCGCCACTGCTGCTATATGCTATAATACTTAAACTATTATAACTATAATATCTGCCTATATACCAGAGTCCATATACTAACAAACAATCCATATACTATAAAAGTGCCATGACAATATACCATGTTGTTCACCATGAAAGTGCTTTGAAATACTATGGTGAATATGGTAAACATTCAGTACCATAGTATACAGCAAAGTATGTCACAACACAAAAAATATATATATAATAGCATATAGAACGAACATAACTCTTACACCGTAAGAGTGTACAATCTCTACATCTTTAAACCGAAATGTATCTAATTTACAGTAACAATAATTTTTGATACTATGGTAATTTGCCAGAAACTAAATTTGACCACGGTCAAATTTCACAGATAGCATGAATAATCATAATCAAAAACGGATTTTTGGAAACATTACCGTTATTTCAAAACGGGCGAACATTCGGCAGATACATCTCTATAAAACATTCCTGGTTAGTGGAAATCTATCTCTTGTAATAAAACATATAATTAATAAATTAATTTTACACGCTCACCACAAAATAATATCTTCAGATATCAGCTGTCGACAACAAAACAGTTCACGTGTCTTTTTCTGTGTTCCACCAATAAAACCGTCCGGAATGAAACTACAACATGAGCGTTTTGGTTCCTACCGCTGTTGTAAACGGGCCCTCATTGATTGAAGTTCATAGAACTAATTGTCAATCAAGAGCCCCAGGTGGCCAAATAATTAGCAAATCCAGGACGTGTTTGAAAGGACACGTCTGTCTAGTCTACTGTCCCTGTTTCCACAAGTAAGCAACTGTTTAAAATGCTGTGGTTAATTTTACTATTTGCATGGCTTTATGAAGGTACACCGATCACACATATCTGTCACAAGTTCTTCATAAATTAATTATATTCTAAGTTTACATTTGTGGTAATAGCAGATTAAAATAAAGCTGTTTTTATGTTTAAGCGTGGGGAACTCCTGTGGATACGTTGAAGGCCACTGATATCCAGTATGATGAAGGTAAAACTGGGCTGCTTTTTTAATCAACTAATTTAATTTATATGATGCAATTTATTTTATCCACAGGATACTCACCAAAGAGTGGACCGCCTCCTCTGATAAAGACAAGTGAAACACAGCTGGGTAAGACATTTGTGTACACGACAGCATAACCCATCAGAGCATTTAGACCTGATTAAATGTTTGTCAATGTCTTTAACAGATTTTGAGGGAGACTATGCTGTACAGGAGGGTGATATCTTGCTACCAGTAAGCCCAAATTATGCTTTTATATTCACAATTGAGATTAGAGCTAGTTGTCATTTAAGGCAAGATACTACATGGAAAGTCATGTAGCCCCCTCACCCTCCCCCCTTCTCTCATGCACTGGTTCATTTTGGGCTGTTTTGCTTCCATAATAAGTCTGGGGGAAAAAGAAGACTGGTGGGGAGGGGGACTCTAAAACATGCATTTAAGTGTTTATTTTATTACTCTTTATCGGTTTGTGTCTGTAGATTTCGATTACAGTATGTATCTTTAACAGTTTCTCAAAATTCGTTTTTTTTTTCTCTTTAGCTGAGCCAAAAAAACTCAATTTAAAGGGATAGTTCACTTAAAAATTAAAACTGACATCATTTTCTCACCCTCAAGTTGTTCCAAACCTGTATGAGTTTCTTTCTTCTGATAAAGATATTCTAATGCTGGTAACAAAACACTTAACGGTAGCCACTGACTTCCATGGTATTTTTTTCCAGAAAAAAATTTGTTTTTGGATGATCCATCCCTTTAAGTAGCATCAAATCTATATTCTAGTGTTTTCTGATTTACAGAGTGGTAAAAAGACCGTTCCAAAATGCTCTGTAAAAACCTTTAACTGTCTATGTCAGCAAAATTAAACCAGTGCTTATTTCATTATATAATATCTCATTTGCATATTTAAACAACATTTCAGAACACTTGTAATACAAAAACAGTTGCCTCTGGGGTTTTTTTTGTTTGTTTTTTTAAGACTGACAGGAACTCAGTGAGTGAGCTATGGGCCGAGTTGGATGGAAGTTTGTCAGTGCCTTATGAAATTGATTCCGTTATTGGTGAGTTTCTGCATGTTTGGTGGTATGTTTTTTGCAGATATTACCCTATAGTGTGCTCTAGCAGTATAGTCACAATTTCAATGGTTGGATCTGTATGATGTGTTTAAGTAATAACAGGCGACGATGCATTGATATTCAGAGGATTTGTTTGTTTCTGTAAATGGTCTTCAGAGGGCAGGACTAAAGACATTCTTAATGCCTTTAATATGATCTCCAAGAAGACCTGCGTCAGATTCCGTCCACATACTAATGAAACTGACTATTTGCACTTTGAATTGGGAAATGGGTGAGTCACAGATTTTAGTTTGACTAGAAAAAAAAAAATGTATAGGGAGTTTAATTCAGTGTCTTTGTCAGGACACTTTCACAGTATATTTCCATCTTGGAAGAAGTCTGAAAAATGTTCCATCTATTGCCGTCTAATCTAGTTTGCTGTTTCCTAAAGGTGTGCATCTTACGTCGGATGTAGGGGGGGTGAGCAGCCTCTTCTGATTGGGCCAAAATGTAAAGTTGGGAACATCTGCCACGAGATCCTTCATGCCCTCGGCTTTCACCACGAGCATTCTCGCTATGACCGTGGTGATCATATCACTATACTTAAAGGAAACATTGCCTCTGGTACAGTATGCATACTATTACATTAATTCAGCATTTCAGCTCAGTTTAATTGCTAATGGAATTCCTGTCATCATTTGTAAAACTAAAGGGCTCAAAGTGGAGTCCTCTAAAATCAGGTTCTATAGATGCACTGAAATTCAAATGGGAACTTCAGATTTCCAGTAGCATTTTATTTGATTCGAAGATACTTTTTTGATCCCATTGGGGTTGGTTCCTAATTATACTTTTATTACGTTAGCGTTAAAGGGATAGTTCACCCAAAAATTAAGATTAACCTATGATTTACTCACCCTCACACCATCCTATAGGTGTATATGACTTTCTTCTTTCAGACAAATACTATCAGAGTCGTATTTTAAAAATGTCCCAGCTTTATAATGGCAGTGAATAGGGGTTGAGATTTTCAAGCAAAATAAAGTGCATCCATCCATCCATCATAAAAAAGTACTCCTTTTTAGTATAAGCATATTCTTAAAAGTAAGAATATGCTAGTCTCGCGAGAACCAAGTTTTGTTTACTGCAAAGGAAAACCAGTCTCCTCTTGGCTTATATCGAAGTCCTCTGATATTTTTCTTTACAAATCCTTGTTTTGTACTTCTGATTCATGACTGGTGTTTTGTTTTGCTCTCTTTTTTAAATTGACATCTGGCACACTTTAATGCCCTTTGAATGGAACACACAAGCTCCCTTCGAGCTGGAATCATGGCAGAATATCCTGTGTAGTCCACTTCGCACTTATCGTGTACTTAACTTTAAAGCTAATTTAGTCTGTGATTGTAATATTGAACTTTTGCAACGTATTTCACCATAAAAAAAAAAAAAAGATTTCACATATGAAGTAGTCAGAAAAATCAAAGTATTGTCTCTCAATATAGGCTTAGAAAGATATTTAAATGCTTTGTTTTATGATCTCTGTAGTTTATTATTATTATTATTATTATTATTATTATTATTATTATTATTGTGGCGGAGAAAACGATGCAGTACAGTGAGTGAGAAATTAACAAATAAACCATCCTCAAAAGCTTGATTGATCATATTTGATACTTGCATTTAACATGATTTATAAAAAAATAAAAATGTAAAAAAAATAATGGATGATCAAGTCAGCTATGTCACTTCAGTCCAGTAAATGTTCATCTTAAAATATTGATAACTAAATAAAATTTTCTTGTTTACTTTATGAAAATCTGTAAAGATTTTACTGCAAAAGTATGTGTACCATGACCTGAACGGGTCACTATGATACTAAAAGGCCTTTAACTTGCTAAAGTATGAACCATCAATCAGACGACATAAGGCATGCAGTAGATTGAGTACGACAGGTTTTCCAGCAAAGTTTTGATCATGTTGATAATTTAGGGGCCTTAGAAATTTGAGTATCAAATATGATGCAGTAGGCAGCCAGTAAGGGTTGTGGAGTATTAATGCATCAGTTACTGGTTGTACTGCCCACTTTTTATTTTACAGGGAAAGAGGACAATTTTTTGAAGAGAAATGGGAACACCTTTGGTCTGGAGTATGACCTGGAATCAATTTTGCATTATGGAAAGTAGGTGTTCCAGTCGAACCGTATTCTGTAGTGTGCATGACTGTCTGAGTGCATGAAGTCATATTTATGATGTGCGTTTGGCTGGCTGAACTCTTCATTAGTCATGTTTTTGTTCTGTTTTGCAGCAATTATTTCTCTCGCAATGGAAAACCCACAATTCAGCCCAAAGACAGCGGTGTAATTATTGGCCAGAGGACTCACTTGTCTGATCTGGATGTGCAAAGGATCAGGAAGCTGTACCACTGCGGTACGTCATGTGCACTTATCATACCAGGGTTATTATAGTTAACTCGAACTAAAACCATAAAATAGATGTTACTTGAAATAAAATGTTAACTAATGCAAAATATAAACTTAAAGCAATATTTCATCCAAAATTGAAAATTTGCTAAAAATGTACTCACCCATCCAAGATGTAGATGGTTTGGAGAAATGTAGCATTACATCACTTTCTCACCAGTGGATCCTCTGCAGTGAATGGGTGCCGTCGGAATGAGACTCCAAACAGCTGATAAAAACATCATAATAATCCACAAGTAATTCACATGACTCCAGTCCACCAGTCAATGTCTTGTGAAGTGAAAAGCTGTGTGTTTGCAATAAATCCGTTATAAACATGTCCTCTCACATCAAAATCCACCAACATATTTGTTTAGTACGGTTTACTGTTTCTCTCCTGATTCAGACATGACTTTTTTTTTTTTTTTTTTTTTTGTGGGGAAAAAAA
>NW_015549598.1:893906-894558 GCF_001515605.1 Sinocyclocheilus anshuiensis | reverse complement strand
GGAAAGAGGACAATTTTTTGAAGAGAAATGGGAACACCTTTGGTCTGGAGTATGACCTGGAATCAATTTTGCATTATGGAAAGTAGGTGTTCCAGTCGAACCGTATTCTGTAGTGTGCATGACTGTCTGAGTGCATGAAGTCATATTTATGATGTGCGTTTGGCTGGCTGAACTCTTCATTAGTCATGTTTTTGTTCTGTTTTGCAGCAATTATTTCTCTCGCAATGGAAAACCCACAATTCAGCCCAAAGACAGCGGTGTAATTATTGGCCAGAGGACTCACTTGTCTGATCTGGATGTGCAAAGGATCAGGAAGCTGTACCACTGCGGTACGTCATGTGCACTTATCATACCAGGGTTATTATAGTTAACTCGAACTAAAACCATAAAATAGATGTTACTTGAAATAAAATGTTAACTAATGCAAAATATAAACTATTTCATCCATTTCATCCAAAATTGAAAATTTGCTAAAAATGTACTCACCCATCCAAGATGTAGATGGTTGTAGCATTACTAGCATTACATCACTTTCTCACCAGTGGATCCTCTGCAGTGAATGGGTGCCGTCGGAATGAGACTCCAAACAGCTGATAAAAACATCATAATAATCCACAAGTAATTCACATGACTCCAGTCAATGTCTTGTGAA
>NW_015549598.1:884546-893811 GCF_001515605.1 Sinocyclocheilus anshuiensis | reverse complement strand
TTTTTTTTTTTTTTTTTTTTTTTTAGTGGAGAAAGCAATATTATGGACTCGTATTTTAGCCAGAAGCAGCGGTTTGAAGTTAAAAACGTCCTGTTTATTCTAAACTTTTAGAATGTTTCGCTTCACAAGACATTAATTGATGGATTGGAGTGGTGTGGATTCCTTGTGGATTTTTATCAGCTGTTTGGCCTCTCATTCTGACGGCACCCATTCACTGCAGAGGATCCATTGGTGAGCAAATAATGTCATGCTACGTTTCTCCAAATCCGTTCTGATGAAGAGAATGAATTTGATCAGATGGCAAATTACAAAACTTCAGAATTTGCAATATAAAAATGGAAAGCCATATGTAGTCCAAGAAATTGTGATCCTGTCAAACATTATGACCTGCTAGCGTTCTGACGGCTGAGGAGAGGAATTGAACAATCAATAGCAGTATCTCTAAAAGACCTGATGCAGTTATTTGTTGATTTTATTTTTGCCTTACCGTTGTTCTGTGACTTTGACATTGAGAATTGGTGCTTTCTCCATTTCAGACAAGGGACAAAACAAGGATCAAGTGAAGTGTTGATGTGTCCAACCTCACAACTGCTCTGGTTGGCTGTCTTGAATGGTTACTTGTTGATGACTGGAATTCTGAATCTAGGAGGACAAATAAAGTTCTGAAGATCGAAAAATGTATGGCTCATTCTGAATTTAGGCCAATAATATTGTCTAATTTAAAATGAGTTCATTGATTTACAGGTCCTCCAGTCCCCAGTTCTTGTTCTTATTGTCATTTTTATTTTGTCCAGTAGGTGGTAGTCACTGTGCACTTTTAGTTGGATAATGTGAATGGAGCCTGTGTTGCCAAAGAGACGTATGAGGCTCAAATGTACTCGCAGTACCATTTCATTAAGTCAGTTCTATGGCATATTGCAGTGTAGTGTTTTTCTTTTGGGTTCTTAAATGATTTTGAGTTTAATTTCACCAGCATATTTGCTAAACACAATCCGTTTTCCTTGTTTGGAGAGCTGAATCTGTTGCAGTGCATCTGATTGTTTTATGGTATTTTGTAAAAGCAGCTTTAATATGTTCAGTGATTCTAGTCAACTCTACTTCATTACCTTTAACTGTGGCCTTCTAAATACTAGACAGGTTGTACGTTTTTATTCATCAGACCTCTTTTGCATTTACAAGTTCCATGGTGATTTTGCGTCTGGTGTTTTTAAACGTAAGTGGCTGTTTAAAGGGCCACTTAGACTTAATTTTACTTTACTAACTTTTTTTTTATTTTTTGTATAGACGCGGTTACATTTAGAACCACTTACCTATGAATGTGAAAAATTACAAGATTATAAATTTGCTAAATTTTACCATGAGAAGGAGTGATTCTCTGACGTGACGTCATGAGAAGAGGGCATCTGCGTGACGTCATGACGGGAGACACAGAGACGCGCTCGGTTAGACTTTAGTCAGTTCATTCCGGCTGATGCGCAAAGTTATTGGAAACGTCTAGGAAAAGAAATTGGTGTAAGACTAAAATAACGGAGAAATGAAGGATTAAACATTCTAATTCTCAATTTCTTTATTCGGTTGATGCTGGGGAAGTTTATTTAAAATATTAAAAACAATTATTTAACTGGAGCTTTCCTTCCTGGATTTTTTTTTCTTTCTCTGACAAGGAGCTGTTTATGCAAAGATCGTTCGTCGATATAGTGTCAAACTATAGTTTTGGCTTTGCTTGTGCGTGTATGGAGACGGTGAGCCTTTTTACGCACCTTGACAATTTCAGAGCTGCTCGGAAACGCATAAACCCACGGAACAACCATGTTTGAATCATTTTTATATTTCTGTATTACATAAATTTTACTATCTAAACGTAGGTTTTTTTTTTTTTTTTGGTCCTTGCGCATCTGCAAGCGCGTATTTGTTCCAATGCTGCAAATGCGCCCTACCTCATGTTTTTGGATTGGAATCGGAACCGATATAGCAAACGAGCCTTTTTGTGTAGTTTGAGTGACTTGTCATGTCTAAAAAGAGTTTGGCTTACGCTGTGGTAAGTTAATACCGCGTTTTTATTAATAATGACCGGTTTTGTATTTTATTTTAAATTATTTACTTAAGTTGACTGACTGCACGACCCCGCTTTAAATGCAAATGATACATCTCGATTTGCCAAAGGAAGTATCTGGAGGATGTCATTCTTTGCTGTAAAGACTCATTTTATTCATGTCACTTTCAACGATTTTCTAAAAGAAGCCTGTTTGTGGAAGGATTACACTAGGATCTAAGTCTACATCAAAGACTGCTTTGCACTTCTCTGTCCAACCTGAAACTTAAATATGACCACGATACTGCCGTCAGATGTAGCGTGTAGTAATTCCAGTACTCCTTATTCTCCTGAAGCCACGGCTGCGTTTGCCACCGCAATGACACTCATCATGCTCTTCACCATCTTTGGGAACATCTTAGTGATCATTGCCGTCCTGACATGCCGCTCTTTGCGAGGACCTCAGAACCTGTTCCTGGTGTCCCTGGCTGCGGCGGACATCCTGGTGGCCACCTTGATCATTCCGTTCTCCTTGGCCAATGAGCTGATGGGCTGCTGGTACTTCGAGTCCTTTTGGTGTGAGATCATCTTAGCTCTGGATGTGCTCTTCTGCACATCTTCCATCATACACCTGTGCGCCATCAGCCTGGACCGCTACCTGTCTATCTCCCAGCCGGTGCAGTACGCGTCCCAGCGCACCCCTTACAAGATCAAGGGGGCCATATTGGTGGTGTGGCTCATCTCTGCCATCATCTCTTTCCCCCCGCTGGTCTCCATGAATAAGACCCCGCTGGCGAAGGATGGGGGCGGCCCACAGTGCAAACTCAACGAGGACATCTGGTACATCCTGTACTCCTCCATCGGGTCGTTCTTTGCCCCATGCCTCATCATGATCCTGGTATACGTTCGCATCTATCAGATTGCCAAGAAGCACAGTAGATGTCCTCCAGGAGAGCCAAGGAAAGACTGCGCAGGCTGCGTCACTCCGGGACGGGAGCTGCAGAATGGGAAAAACCAGGGAGGTGTTGACCCTGCAAATGTCGCGAATGTTCCCAATCCGGCTGCATCCAGATCTGACACCATAAACCAGGCTCAACCACCAGCAGAGAGCCGGCAGCAGATGAAAGGCTCAAGGAGGTGCAAGGACAACGAGGACAGTTCGAGCTCTGGCTCTGATGTTGAGGTAGTTGGGGGACATAATACCAACAGGGCAACCTCCAACATGGGGGCACTGGAGCCTGGCTACCAGATGTCCTCACCAACCCAAATGTACCGAAACATCATCGCAACATCAAAGGGCAGCCAGCTGGCCTCTTCCAACATGAAACCTGCAGGAACACCAAACACCAGGAGGAAAGCCATGATCGTCCGTGAGAAGCGTTTCACTTTTGTCCTTGCGGTCGTTATTGGGGTTTTTGTCATCTGCTGGTTCCCGTTCTTCTTCAGCTACAGCTTGCAGGCAATTTGTCCAAAGGCTTGTGAACTGCCGAAGGCACTTTTTAAGTTCTTCTTCTGGATTGGCTACTGTAACAGTGCCCTGAACCCACTCATCTACACCATCTTTAACAGGGACTTTCGTAAAGCCTTCAAAAAGATTCTGTTTAAAAGGTGTAAGGACTGTTCTTTTTGAACGCAGACAACACTGAAAAAGAGTTTTATACCATAAAGTGTCATTTGTTTTCTCCAAAGGTGAAGCTTACAAAAACTGTCAGACATCTTCATGACAAAAAATGCCTTTTAGCCCAGATTCCCATTATTGTATTTTCTGCAAGTTTTACTTCTGAGAATTGATGATGATAATAACAGACATACATACATGCATATATATTATAAACTTAATTTTATATTGTGTAATTTCTTCCTCTTAATTTCAGTACTCTATCGAGTTTGGCTTACGCTGTGGTAAGTTAATACCGCGTTTTTATTAATAATGACCGGTTTTGTATTTTATTTTAAATTATTTACTTAAGTTGACTGACTGCACGACCCCGCTTTAAATGCAAATGATACATCTCGATTTGCCAAAGGAAGTATCTGGAGGATGTCATTCTTTGCTGTAAAGACTCATTTTATTCATGTCACTTTCAACGATTTTCTAAAAGAAGACTGTTTGTGGAAGGATTACACTAGGATCTAAGTCTACATCAAAGACTGCTTTGCACTTCTCTGTCCAACCTGAAACTTAAATATGACCACGATACTGCCGTCAGATGTAGCGTGTAGTAATTCCAGTACTCCTTATTCTCCTGAAGCCACGGCTGCGTTTGCCACCGCAATGACACTCATCATGCTCTTCACCATCTTTGGGAACATCTTAGTGATCATTGCCGTCCTGACATGCCGCTCTTTGCGAGGACCTCAGAACCTGTTCCTGGTGTCCCTGGCTGCGGCGGACATCCTGGTGGCCACCTTGATCATTCCGTTCTCCTTGGCCAATGAGCTGATGGGCTGCTGGTACTTCGAGTCCTTTTGGTGTGAGATCATCTTAGCTCTGGATGTGCTCTTCTGCACATCTTCCATCATACACCTGTGCGCCATCAGCCTGGACCGCTACCTGTCTATCTCCCAGCCGGTGCAGTACGCGTCCCAGCGCACCCCTTACAAGATCAAGGGGGCCATATTGGTGGTGTGGCTCATCTCTGCCATCATCTCTTTCCCCCCGCTGGTCTCCATGAATAAGACCCCGCTGGCGAAGGATGGGGGCGGCCCACAGTGCAAACTCAACGAGGACATCTGGTACATCCTGTACTCCTCCATCGGGTCGTTCTTTGCCCCATGCCTCATCATGATCCTGGTATACGTTCGCATCTATCAGATTGCCAAGAAGCACAGTAGATGTCCTCCAGGAGAGCCAAGGAAAGACTGCGCAGGCTGCGTCACTCCGGGACGGGAGCTGCAGAATGGGAAAAACCAGGGAGGTGTTGACCCTGCAAATGTCGCGAATGTTCCCAATCCGGCTGCATCCAGATCTGACACCATAAACCAGGCTCAACCACCAGCAGAGAGCCGGCAGCAGATGAAAGGCTCAAGGAGGTGCAAGGACAACGAGGACAGTTCGAGCTCTGGCTCTGATGTTGAGGTAGTTGGGGGACATAATACCAACAGGGCAACCTCCAACATGGGGGCACTGGAGCCTGGCTACCAGATGTCCTCACCAACCCAAATGTACCGAAACATCATCGCAACATCAAAGGGCAGCCAGCTGGCCTCTTCCAACATGAAACCTGCAGGAACACCAAACACCAGGAGGAAAGCCATGATCGTCCGTGAGAAGCGTTTCACTTTTGTCCTTGCGGTCGTTATTGGGGTTTTTGTCATCTGCTGGTTCCCGTTCTTCTTCAGCTACAGCTTGCAGGCAATTTGTCCAAAGGCTTGTGAACTGCCGAAGGCACTTTTTAAGTTCTTCTTCTGGATTGGCTACTGTAACAGTGCCCTGAACCCACTCATCTACACCATCTTTAACAGGGACTTTCGTAAAGCCTTCAAAAAGATTCTGTTTAAAAGGTGTAAGGACTGTTCTTTTTGAACGCAGACAACACTGAAAAAGAGTTTTATACCATAAAGTGTCATTTGTTTTCTCCAAAGGTGAAGCTTACAAAAACTGTCAGACATCTTCATGACAAAAAATGCCTTTTAGCCCAGATTCCCATTATTGTATTTTCTGCAAGTTTTACTTCTGAGAATTGATGATGATAATAACAGACATACATACATGCATATATATTATAAACTTAATTTTATATTGTGTAATTTCATCCTCTTAATTTCAGTACTCTATCTATCTATCTATCTATCTATCTATCTAATTAAAAGATTGGAAATTGCACCTACTCTGACGTTTCATTGAAATACCACAATCGAGGGATCTAGCTACTACAACCAGCAAAGATCGTTTGACAATTTGTTTTCCTTGCCAAAGAAACTAGCCATTTCCAGATAATTTTTTGTGTAAATCAATGTTCAGTATTGCATGTTCAGTATTGCCTTTGAGTCTTTATAAATGTTTTTGTAAGGCAGTGTTTTGGAAAGAGCATGCTTATTTTATTTTTATCCTTTAATTGTCATGTCAAAATAATGCCACGAAGCAAAAAGAAAAAAAAACTGAAAAAAGAAAGACCATTAAGATACCGAAGAAAAAAATTAAGCAAAATAGAACTAATTTCTTTTGATTTTGTGGTGAAAAAAAATGACCTGGACACTTTTTTTGAGAGGATTTGAAATTCTTTCTTAAGGATAAATACATATCTGAGAATCACACAGTGATTTCCTCTGTATCCAGACTTTTAAATTATTTGCTATTCTCTTGAGCATTTGATGGCTATTGTTTCATCAGCAGTTCCCTAGCCTGGACTGAGCTGATATATCTGCACACACTCTGTTCGTTTTTGTGTTTCATCAGCTGAGGTGCCACATCAAACGTGAGAAACTCTTGTAAGATTGTTCCGGTGTCTTTCCAGAGATGCTCTGGCATCCAGGATGTTGCTTGTGACCTTTCCAGTGTACTTTCAAAGACAATGCGGCTCTTTCTCAGAGACACCTCTGGCTTCGCTGCATTGCGAGATCACAGAGCTGGATATGAGAAGATTTCAGAGAACTTCACCTCTCTGGGAAAGTGCAGAACTCTTGAAGCCCAAGAGAGGCTTTGCTCTCTGGGGTGAGAGAAAATAAAGCAAATGCGTAGATGTACAGCTTTATCTAGCTTTAAAATTGAATCGGTTTCGATTAAAAGCATGATTTTGACTGACATTTTTGCCGGTTTTCAGATTTTAACCAATTGAATGACATGGATTTCCTGGATAAGAGTCTGCTTAGTCTTTGTGATCACTTAATTTGTTGGGTTCTGATTGAAAGTAATGGGTGATGTGTATGCAGGCTGATGCTTTGGGTTATCAGAGCCTCTCCCAGTAAATGAATTGCGCTCTTGTTAATGCCTCTTGATAAGACTTTTATTATTTTTTGTGCTGTCATAAGAAGGCTTGTGCAGTTTAATTTAGCTTCTAAATGATATCGGCGATTGTGTGAGTGCAGATAAGTGAAGCTAGGCTTGTTTCCAGCATGTCTTTGACAATAAAACTGCTTCTCCAAATTTGGTTCTGATAAGCATCCTGCTGATGTAAAGCAAATGTATTTGTGAAAATAAATTTACATTTGAGTCATCTGCATCTTTTGCTTTTTCGGCGACAGGTGTGCAAGTTGCTAATGTATCATTACAGATTGTGTTCAAATATCAGAGTTTTATAGTTCATTTATATGATGTTATGGTTATTGATATATACAGTGCCCTCCATAAGTATTGGAACAGTAAAGACAAAATTGCTTTGTCTGCTGTGGAGTCAAGACATCTGCAAATTAAAAGATGAATATGAGACAAAACTACAGAATTTCACGTTTTATTATTGGGTGATTCAACACATATATGTTTTACCAAATAAAAAGCACTTAATAGAGTTTAATTCCCTAATCTGATGTGAGCGTAAGTATTGGGACGGTTGAACTTATAGCAAATGTAGAAGTTTAAAAGCTAATATTTAGTTGCGAATATCTTGCATGCAATCAGAGCAGTGCCAACCACAGACATCACCCGACTCTTGGTTTCATCCATTGAAATGCTTTTCCCAGAGTTTAATTCCCTAATCTGATGTGAGCGTAAGTATTGGGACGGTTGAACTTATAGCAAATGTAGAAGTTTAAAAGCTAATATTTAGTTGCGAATATCTTGCATGCAATCACAGCAGTGCCAACCACAGACATCACCCGACTCTTGGTTTCATCCATTGAAATCCTTTTCCCAGCCTTTAATACAGCCAACTTATACAGACAATTTTAACCATTGCTTGGTTTGGGGAGTTTCTGCCTTTAGTCTCCTCTTTAGCTGGTGAAATTCATGTTCAGTCTGGAGACTGACTTGGCCAATCTAAGACCTTCCATTTCTTTGCCCTGATAAACTCCTTGACTGAGCTAGGAGGGTGTTTTGAGTCACTGTCCTGTTGCAATATGAAGCACTTTCTGATGAGTCTTGTGGCATTTTCTTGAACATTGGTAGCCAAGATGTTTTTGTACACTTCTGTATTCATTCTGCTATCACCATCATTCGCTAAGTCATTAATAAAATTGAGAGAGCCTGTTCCAGAGACAACCATGCATGCAGAGACTGCCCACCTCCACCACGCTTTACAGACGAAGTTGTATGCTTAGGATCATTTGCAGTTCCTTTTTTTTCTCCACACTTTCCCATCACTTAAAGGGGTCATATGATGCTGCTAAAAAGAACATTATTTTGTGTATTTGGTGTAATGAAATGTGTTTAAATTAGCATTTAATAAGTGTTTATTTCATATACAGTGCCCTCCATAAGTATTGGAACAGTAATGACAAAATTGCTTTGTCTGCTGTGGAGTCAAGACATCTGCAAATTAAAAGATTAATATGAGACAAAACTACAGAATTTCACGTTTTATTATTGGGTGATTCAACACATATATGTTTTACCAAATAAAAAGCACTTAATAGAGTTTAATTCCCTAATCTGATGTGAGCGTAAGTATTGGGACGGTTGAACTTATAGCAAATGTAGAAGTTTAAAAGCTAATATTTAGTTGCGAATATCTTGCATGCAATCACAGCAGTGCCAACCACAGACATCACCCGACTCTTGGTTTCATCCATTGAAATGCTTTTCCCAGCCTTTAATACAGCCATTTTCAACTGTTGCTTGTTTTGGGGAGTTTCCACCTTTAGTCTCCTCTTTAGCTGGCAAAATTCATGTTCAATAGGATTTAAATCTGGAGACTGACTTGGCCAATCTAAGAGGTCATTGTCCTGTTACAATATGAAGCACTTTCTAATGAGTCTTGTGGCATTTTCTTGAACATTGGTAGCCAAGATGTTTTTGTACACTTCTGCATTCATTCTGCTGTCACAGTCATCCGTTAGGTCATCAATAAAGTTGAGAGAGCCTGTTCCAGAGGCAGCCAAGCATGCCCATGCCATGACACCACCTCCTGTATGCTTCACAGATCAGGTTGTATGCTTAGGATCATTTGCAGTTCCTTTCTTTTTCTCCACATTTTTGCTTTCCCATCACTTAAAGGGATAGTTCACCCAAAAATGAAAATTCTGTCATTAATTACTCACCCTCATGTCGTTTCAAACCCGTAAGACCTTTGTTCATCTTCAGAAAACAAATTAAGATATTTTTGATGGAATCTGAGAGCTGTCTGACCCTGCATAGAC
>NW_015549598.1:880655-881767 GCF_001515605.1 Sinocyclocheilus anshuiensis | reverse complement strand
AAGAAAAAAAAACGACTTTATTCAACAATTCGTCTCCTCCGCGTCACCCTGTAGCGTCATTTTGGAGAATATCAGCTGGATGTAAAACAACATATGCTGTTCTGTGTCAGCTGCGTCGCGCCTGATCTGTTTCCTTCGTTGTTGTGATTTGATATCTTTGTCTCATCTGTCCATAAAACTGTTCCAAGACTCTACTGGCTCACCTTTGTGCTTTTTTGTAAACTTTAATCTTGCCTTTCCATGTTTGCTGCTGATCAGAGGTTTGCATCTTGCAGTGTAGCCTCTGTAATTCTGCCGTCGAGGTCTCCTGCGGACAGTAGATTGTCAGACCATCACTCCAGCTTTCTGGAGGTTGTTGGTGATTTTACAGACACTTATTGTAGGGTCTTTTTCACAGCTTTTATGATTTGTCTGTCATCAACGGCTGTTGTTTTTCTCAGCCAAACAGGTCGTTGTTGGCTGCTGTAGTTGCCGGTGGTTTCTTTTCTTTTTCAGGACATTCCAAAGGACATGCCCATTGTTTTTGATGTAGCTCTAATTGAGTTCCTCTTTTCTTTTAGCATCCAAATTGCCTGCTTGTATCTCAAAGTCAGCTCTCTCGTCTCCATCCTGGTGTATGCGTGTCGTCATCAGATGCAAGACTCAGAATGCAGAAGCAATGGCTATAACTGATACAGCACATTCCCTGCTTTTAATATCGGAACAATTAATGCAACCGGACACAGCTGATCACTTAGAAACACATGTGAGCCAACTGTCCCAATACTCACATCAGAACTCTAAAAGTGCTGATCTTCTCAGCTGGTAAAACATCTGTGTCGAATCACCCACTAATAAAATGTGACATTCTGTAGTTTTGTCTCATATTCAACAGCTAATAATAAAATGTGACATTCTGTAGTTTTGTCTCATATTCATCTTTTAATCATATTTGCAGATGTCTTGACTTGAAGCAATTTTGTCTTTACTGTTCCAATACTTATGGAGGGCACCGTATATATATATATAAATATAAATATATATATATATATATATATATACAGAATGTCACATTTTATTAGTGGGTGATTCAACACAGATGTTTTACAAGCTGAGAAGATCAGCACTTTTAG
>NW_015549598.1:864969-880499 GCF_001515605.1 Sinocyclocheilus anshuiensis | reverse complement strand
TCTGATGTGAGTATTGGCACTGTATATAAATATACAAAAAAAAAATATATATATATATATATATATATGTTGTCCATTAGATTTGTTGGAATAATCATACGTCAGACCGACATGCCTCTAAAAGCACGTATATTTGGCTGTAATTTAATATTGCTCACAAACTGAATTATTTTTTTTACTTATTGGTAGATGTGGCACTATCAATTTTAGTTTTTTTTTTCAGTTCAATTCATAGTGTTTTTTTTTTTTTATACATTTTTTAAAAATATTAAAAAGTTTACATATTTACATGGCTTTTTAATATAAATACATTAAAATATGTATTAATAACATTAATAATGTTAAATTATTTATTTATATTTTCTTTCATTTATTTACTTTTTACTTGCATTATCAATTTAAGCAGTTTTACCCAGTTCAGTTAATAGTCAATGGATTTTAATGTAAATTTAAATATTTCTATTTTTAATTTATTCATTTTAAATATTTATTTTAATATTAAAATTATAATTGTTTAAAAATTAAAATTTCCCCTAACACCTAGCCTATATTTAGCCTGTAAGTATGAAATTAGTTTGTTCTTTCTTTCTTTTTCTTTCTCTTGCTCTTTCTTTTTTTCCTTTGTTCTTGGTGACCTTATAAAGGTATTGTAGTCTCTGAAACCATGTTTCCGTGATAAGTTGTTTGCTACTTTATTTGGTCTTCTCAGATTGATGACTGTCTGTCATGACCACAGACCTTGATCGCAGCTCTTATGACAAACCATCCTTTATCAAATTTGACTTTTTACCTACGAGAGATACATGCACGCTGATATTCTGTGGTTGTTAGAGCAACATTGTATTAATGCTCATGCAAACCTGAGGTCGTCTGAGGAACTAACACACAACATCTGTATCTCCATGACACTTTGAATCCCTTCATTACTGCGGCAAAATCTACTGTTTGCAGCTGTTCATATTTTCATCCTTCCAGTCGCATGTTAATTTTGTGAAACGGTGCTTACCTCTGCAATCTCAAGTGTCCCTTCCTCTTTTTGAAGCAGCAGAAACAGATGCTGCCAAGCGGGCCGAGGTGGGATGTATTTGTACACGACTTCAGAAGCAAAGATGCTGATTATGAGGGCTGCTGTGTTCGCTTTTAAAAAGACAACAACAAACCCTTAGGAAAAAAACTATTTATACTTTTTTCTTGCATTCATGCATATGTCTGACTATTTTGCACCGTACCAATAAAAAGTGAGGCCCTTTGACACAATTTGCAGAAGTTAATGTATTGAGGGGCTGGCGTTGAAATTGAATTAGACCATCAAAAGTGGTTGTTTATGGCTTGAAATGGCATACATTGGAAAGACTTGTGGGTTTTTGCAATTGGGCTTGTAAGCGATCTCTAATTAAACACTCAAAACACCCTAGCAACCGCATAGCAACATGCTTTCCTTGGAATACCATAGAATTATGGCACCACTCATATTATGTGAATATATAATTTGTAGTTGTCCTCAAAATGTCCTTTGTTCTTAATCCTATTATAAAGTCTACTTATATTTGATATGCACATTTCTAAGGCATCTAAATTATTAACATTATCCCAGCTTGTACACAATCCTGTAGATGCTGTCTCTCATCTGATTAATAGTTTATATTTTTTTAGCAAGTAAATGCCTTTTATTATAATTCGAAAAATGTTGTGGTTCACATGTCTTTTTCCTGTGAATTCTTTACTAGTTTTTATGAAGTAGGCCTACACATAATAATGATTTATATACTGTATTGTTAGCATTATTTCAAGATGGAACACTTAATGGACTGAAGCAATGGAAACTGTTCCATTTCTAATTATTTCATATGTCAGGCTTTACAGGGTTAACCCCCCCCCATAGTCATCTTTTCAATGTCTTATCACTTGAGATTGTCTGGAAGCATCTTGCTGCGAGTTAATTAGAGAGCTGCGCTGAGCAAATGCACTCCACGATCACTCTCTCATAGGTGGTGTTTACAGACTGGATCAGAGCCGCTGAATGGAGCTTTCTGAGTAGATTAAGATTAAGAGCTGTTATTTAAAGCATCTGAATTTATTTCATGGCTTTAGTTATCTGGACTCATCCGGTATGTTCAGTCAGAGGTCTGTCCTGTTAATTTATGTAATCACATTGGGTTAATTTTGTACATGAATCATTTCTTAAAGAGCTGCTGGGTGTTTGGCAAGAAATGGCTATTGGCGATAACGCCAGGAGAATAAACCAGCAATATGGAACAGGATGTTCAAATGATGCTTTCACTGATATGAGGAACTTAGCTTCACATTCTCATGAAACTGTTTGAGGGTGGGCAGGAGTTTGGGTTTCTGCGACGAGAATCTAGTTCTGAGAACATAAGAATTGCTTCAATGATGTATATCAGTGCAACTGAAAATGTTTTACCAAGTGTCTCATAACACTGAAGATAATGATGATGATAATGTTTATCTGTATAGCATTCACCACAGCAATGCTAATGTCTGTATAGGGCCGGTTCACACAGAACTTTTTTTTTTTTTTTTTAAGTGAGACACACCAAGTAAAATGGGGGGAAAGCGTTTAAAAAAAAAGTTTTTTTTACAAGATGGCTGCTCCGTACATGAGCATAAGTGAAAGCTATAAATACTATAAAGCTTCTGTTATATTCCTGTGTCATTATTGAGTAGCCTACTACCCAACCTCTATCTGTGAACCTGTTGCTGTGGTGTATGTGAGTGTCTGCAGTTACAAAATGCAGTCTAATGCTCTGTTTTTGCTAACACTGCTAATGCTAACATGAGTGAACGCCATTACATTTTTTTCTGACTTCTCTACTGGAACATGTTCTACTTGGGTGTGACGTCATTCCTAGCGCCGACATCTGACTTCCAAGGTAAATCAAATGCAGCATTAGGCCTACATAATATGCATGTTACAAAAAATATGATTTGTTAATACAAATCTATATGAAAACATTATTATAGATACTGTAGAAATACTATATAGAAAGATATAAGTATGTTTTTGTGTATATCTTTCTAAACACACACACACACAGAATTTATTAATATCTAACATTTTTATATTATAGTATGCCACACAATTCATATACCTATACAGAAAACTACATTTTTACATTCTAAATCACATTTACATTTTGTCAGGTTTATTTCACTTCTGGGTATTAAATCATCTCAAAAATTGGAATAAGTAGGCACACACACACACACTTCATATTAAATATATATATATACACACAAAAATAATGTCATTGTTTCCTATTGAATTGGTATAATGGTGTTGGGTGCTATATATATATATATAATTTGGAATATCGGTAAAAAATATTTGTCAAACCAGTTATCACCTATCTCTGTTAAACATGAGATAGCTTTGTTGTTTTCTCTCTTGTATTTGGAAACTGACTGCATCGCACCTGGTTAGTGTGTCAGTGTGTGTTATTTTTCATTTCATTAATTCATATTTGTACGGCATCAAAAAATACAAGGCGAGTTACAGGCTAAAGTTTAATACACAGAGTTCGGGGTTTGTTTAAATAGTAATAGTGATGATTGCAGACAACACTAATAAATGACACTGATTGGCACTGCCCACGCATGCTATTACTGCTTGTAAAAAGCTTGGACCAGGGTGTATCTTCTGACACATGATTTGCATAAGTCACCTCAGTGAAAAAAGGAGATAAAACTGGCGTAACTCGATCACAATGCTTACTGTTTTTGTGCATGCATTAGGTGATTGCAGCAGCCAGTCGGTTTGATGAGTGATGGTGCCACATGTTGGCCTCATGAGTCAGTCATCCCACACTAGTTCTGTTCACACCACTGAACGATGTCCATTAGAAAGAAAACACTATTAATCAAATGCAGAGATTGCTTATATGAACATAATGTACCTTTTAACAGCTGTTATACAACAATTCATCATCTCAAAGGCCTCGGTGAACTAAACGACAACACAAGCCTGCTTCAGATAGTCAATCTTCTGCCGTTTTGCACTTTTATGTGTGATAAGACTACGCCAAATGCTTAATAATTGAAAATTGTACGTTTAATAGCATTTTATGCTCAGAGGTTGCTTTTTTAGCTGTGGAGACTTCATGGAGGTATCAGTTGTGTTTTGTTTAAATATCAACTTTGTTTCTGCTGAAAATCCTGACAATAGTTGACCATTCAAATGGAAATTTACACTGAAAATCATGAAAAGGGTGTCTGCCATGCTTATTTGTCCTGAATGATAAAGTATATAATCATAACCTTGAGTAAATCTCACCAGATGCTCAGCAGTTTTAACCAAGCTAAATGTAATTTTATGAAAATATTAATAAGAATGAGGTTGCAGTCATGTTCAATTTTATTTGAGCACTAATCGTGTAAAGAACTTTAATATGCACAATTATGCAATTGTTCAGTGCAATTATACTTTTAAAAAACACCATGTTCTTAGTGTTGCATACTGATGAATAAAAGCTTTTCATCTTTGTGGAGTCATTAAAGCAAGTAAATTCATTTTACATACGGCGTTATGTTTGATCAGTTCTGGCATGTTTCAGCATCCTAAAGATTATCCAGCCATGGAGATACTGTCGTCTGTTGAATGAGGGTTAGCCTGGTGGGTTTTAATTAAATTAAATTTGATTCTGTTTAATAAAACCTTTTCAGGCATTGTGCTCAATGATCCATCATGGCACACTGGAATGTCATGGCAAAATTGAGCTTTAAATGTTTAAAAGAACTACTCAAGGAAAGGATAAACTAATCAGTATCTCTGTTATTTGACAATGAGAGTAAATGGAGATTTTGGAGACCTATCCTGACCATAGAGCTTCAGAATGGATCTTAACAGTGCTCAAGATCTACATCTGCAATGAAAACTTGTTTGCACACAGAGATTTCTCATTGAATTCTCTTGAATCCAAATAATGTGCTAGTATCCACATGAAAGGAGTAGTTCACCCAAAAATGAACATTTGCTGAAAATGTACTCACCATAAGGCCATCCAAAATGTAGATGAGTTTGTTTCTTCATCAGAACAGACCTGAGGAAATTTAGCATTACATCACTTGCTCACCAATGGATCCTCTGCAGTGAATGGGTGCCGTCAGAATGAGAGTCCAAACAGCTGATAAAAACATCACAATAATCCACAAGTAATCCACTCCACTCCAGTCCATCAGTTAATGTTTTGTGAAGCAAAAAGCATGCGTGTTTGTAATGAACAAATCCATCATTAAGGCGTTTTAACTTTAAACCATCACTTTTGGCCAAAATACATAATTCATATGTATTATGAAAAAAGTCCATCCCCTGTTGTTCTCTCATAACAAAATCTACAAACATTTTTTGTTTAGAACGGTTCTGGACTGTTTTCACTTGTAAACGGTGCTTGATCTGTGCATATTTCTCTCTTGATTTAGATATGGCAACTTTTTCACTGAAGAAAGCAATAATATGGATAGAGGAGTCAGATTTTATCCAGAAATAATGGTTTGAAATTAAAAACATATTGATGGATTTGTTTCTTACAAACATTTTAATGTTTAAATTAACTGATGGACTGGAGTGGTGTGGATTACTTGTTGTTTATTGTTTTTATCAGCTGTTTGGACTCTCATTCTGACGGCACCCATTCACTGATCCATTGGTGAGCGAGTGATGTAATGCTACATTTCTCCAAATCTGTTCTGATGAAGAAACAAACTCTGCTACATTTTGGATTGCCTGAGGGGGAGTAAATTATTAGTAACTTTTAATTTTGGGGTGAACTATTCCTTTCCTTTAATATCATTATACTTTTATTTTAAGTCGCATTTGTTTTCTGTTTTTATTTCTGAGACAAAGTCTAATAACTGATACAATAATAATCTGATACAAATTTGGTACTTAAACCCAACTGAGAATCCCAGTTTTGAAAGAGCATCCACTGAGTTTTCTTTTATGGCACTTTTTCCAAAACATGTTGTTGTGTATTATTTTTTATGTATTGTTTGTGTTTGACTCTTTGCTTAGAGTATGTACTGCATAATTAATTTTAACCCCCTCCCCCAGTGAATTAGTTTCATTTATACAACTGATCGCTTAAGCTTGATTATCTCCCTTCTCATTCATTATGTTCTCATGAATAATGCATTAGGTCAGTCAGTCTTAAGTAGATTATCATGTTATCTTGTTTACTTCACAGTGATTGTGTCTTATGCTTTAGCCCCAGGTAGTTAACATGTTCCATAGGTGATTTTGCAGGAACTAAAAGTGAGTTAGCATAAGTCAGACAGGAACAGAAAACAGGATGTTATTCCCTGGTTTACAACAAAAAAATAAAAAATGTTTTATGCTGTATTTACTCTTACAGAATCATAATGAGGCATCAATTTGAAGGTTACATGAGGCTCATTTAGTTCATTTATTTCCTCACCAGAAAACATACAAGAAAGAGCATCTTTATGACCGTTAGAGTCATGGAGTCTTTCTAAAAAAAAACACAAATTCCTATTTGTATATATTTTTTAAATTATATTTTTATGTTTTTTGGAACTCATAAAAAGTCACAATCACCACCTGCTCATCTTCTCCTTTTGTATTTCATGAATAAATGTTTTAAGGGTTAAAAATTGAGTTAAACAGTCATGTGGATTACTTGTGGATTATTGTGATGTTTTTATCAGCTGTTTGGACTCTCATTCTGACGGCATCCATTCACTGCAGAGCATCCATTGCTGAGCAAGTGATATATTACTTCTCTGTCATATAAATCCTTTGACATAACAGCACTGCTAATATTGTTGGTTTATGTTAGATTATTGCATTTTTCCTCCTTTTTTTTAAGTAGCTAAGGGCAAAAGCATCATGTGAATAAATGTAAATGATCAAAATGTATTTCTACAAGGACGTGTGAAAAAAGAGAACCACTGATCTATGATTTAGCAAGGGCCAATTCCTTCCACATACCTTTGTGTGATTTCAACACAAGCAGACTAATTGAGCAAACCAGCAGAGGTGATGTCACTAAAATAGCGTGATATGCATACTGTAACCTCATTTGTCTAGCATGCATGTGTCTATGCTGCTTTATTTTATAATGTTTTTTACATTTGAGGACAAACAATGAGCCAAGACATATGAACACGACAATTCACCCAAACTAGATTATGTGGAAGCAGAAAGACATAAACTTCCAAGGCCAGACCAGACCAGGAAACCTGATTTCTGCATCTTATATCTTGTTCAAATGTATTTTAATGGAAGTGTGTGTGTGTGTGTGTGTGTGTGTGTGTGTGTGTGTGTGTGTGTGTGTGTTTGCCCCCAGATGTTAGCTAAATATGGCATGTTTCTATTCTTAAAATAGGTATGTACATATATATATATATATGTATGTAGATATTGAACTGTTCATACACTGATTTGTTCCTGCTCTGCTGTGATTCAAACTCATGCAACTTCAAACTTCTCTAAGCAATAAAAAAAAAACATTCAGAAGGCATGTCATTTTCTATTTTTCTCCATATGTTGCTAAATCACACATTCTGCAACTTTTAAAAACTATAATTTAGCACCGTTAGCATCACAAAAGCATCAGAACGTGGCAACAAATATTTCCCCACACTAAAGAAAGTTTGGCTAAAGTAAAGAAAGCCTTGCGATCACTGTGTAGTCTGGATTTTGGAGGGTCATTTATGATGATTACAGCCTACGCATTTTTTATTACACCAGAGGGAAAAATTCACATCCATTACCTACGCACTCTGAAGCATAACGAATGCAAACTAAGACAAATATATGAAGCATTGTGCTGTGATGCCAGAACACAACACTTCAAATATTCCTCTAGTGCTCTCATGTTGCTCTAGAAATATTTGCTTCAGTACAAATATGCTACTTCCTTCTGGAAAAAAAACTATAAATTTTCATTAAACCTAGTACAAATGATAATAACAGTACGGTTTAGTATTTGCAAAGGTTGCTAAAGGAAAGGTCAAAGGTCAAATCTTACCATATTTAAAGGACTGGAAAAAAAACAGTGAGAATAATGATTGTTTCTAAAACATGCACATTTCTATATAAAGATATACTGTGTATATATATATATATATATATATATATATATACACACACACAGTATATCTTTATATAGAAATGTGCATGTTTTAGAAACAATCATTATTCTCACTGTTTTTTTTCCAGTCCTTTAAATATGGTAAGATTTGACCTTTGACCTTTCCTTTAGCAACCTTTGCAAATACTAAACCGTACTGTTATTATCATTTGTACTACTGTTTAAATGAAAATTGATGTTTTTTTTCCAGAAGGAAGCAGCAAATTTGTACTGAAGCAAATATTTTAGAGCAATAGGAGAGCGCTACAGAAATATTTGAAGTGTTGTGTTCTGGCATCACAGAAAGTTTCATACATTTGTCTTAGTTTGCATTTATTATGCTTCTGAGTGCGTAGGAAATGGATGTGAAATTTTCCCTCTGGTGTAATAAAAAATGCGTAGGCTGTAATCATCATAAATGACCCTCCAAAATCCAGACTACACAGTGATCGCAAGGCTTTCTTTACTTTAGCCAAACTTTCTTTAGTGTGGGGAAATATTTGTTGCCACGTTCTGATGCTTTTGTGATGCTAACGGTGCTAAATTATAGTTTTTAAAAGTTGCAGAATGTGTGATTTAGCAACATATGGAGAAAAATAGAAAATGACATGCCTTCTGAATGTTTTTTTTTTATTGCTTAGAGAAGTTTGAAGTTGCATGAGTTTGAATCACAGCAGAGCAGGAACAAATCAGTGTATGAACAGTTCAATATCAAAAACATAAAAGCTAGGGGGGGAAATGTTTAAAAAGGGAGGCAGCTCAGAAAACAATGGTTAAAAACAGTTTTTCTACCTGAGGAAATATTAGAGGAGCGTTTGAATTAAATTATGTGCTAATGGAGGAGGTAAGCTTGTTATGGTGGAACCCATTAGTCAATACACTCAGGCACAGTGTCAACTCGTTAGTGAAATGAAGATTTGTTACAAATGGCATCAGCTTTTCCCTCGTCCCATAGCTGTGAAGCAGTTTGGTATTTTAGCTGCAATTCCCTTAAGTAGTTTACCATAACATTTACAAGCCATTCATTAATTAAGCAATAAGATATGAGACGAGCTGTTATATTGTGTTATTTTATTGGATTAAAATGTGATTTTTTTAAGAATAAAAATGTAAAATATAGTTTTTTTCTTTATATATGAAATATGAAAATAGGTTTATAATATAGTATATTTTAGTACATAACATTTATTTCAATCTCTTTATATTATAAAACTATATTTGCATTTTTAAATGTAGAAATGTATAGTATTTTACTTGTATATGAAATACTATATTTTAAAAAGCTTAAATAGTTTTATAATACAGTATTTTGTACATAAAATTTATTTAATTGTCTTTATATTACAAAACTTTATATATTTTAAATAAATTAAAATAGTATTCTACTTGTATATGAAATACTATATTTTTTTAGAAAAAAAATAGTTCTATATAGTATTTTATACATAACAATTAGCCTATTTTAATCTCTTTATATTATAAAACTATATATACTTAAAAAAAATACATAATATTTAATGTATACAATGTTAGTTTTCTTTAGTTCCTTTTTAGCAAGGAAAAGAAACTCGCCAAAAACACCACACTGACCCTGTCTCAAATGGTGCGATTCGTGTGTAGCCTACTTGCGGATTTGCGATTGCCGCTGTGTGTAGAATCCACGCTCTCGACATTTGTCATTAAAATAACGCCATACAGGGTGCGCACTTTTGCCAAGCCAGCACTAAAGATGTCGCCGCAGCAGACGGTAGCTCACACCCCACACGCGGCTCTGAAGGGCTTTTTCCCATTGCTGCTCCCTGTTCGATAGTAAACGGAGTTCAGACTCTCCACAAACACCTAATACGAATGGAGGATCGTAATGAGTCGTCTCTCACACTTTAATTTGCTTATTAAAGAGGCGTCCAGTGGGTTGATGTCAGGGCACACGCTCGAATCGAGCGAATCGGGTTTGTTCGAACATTGGTTTAAAAGGTATAAATGAACCGATTTATACAAATGATTCAGCGATTGGAGTCACTGCGCTTTTCTAACTTGATAATACAATTTTAAATTGGACCATGTGTGCTATAGGCCGTGGCTCTAAGGGCTAATGCCGTATTCACAACTGACGCTACTGCTACGCTAAGTATTTCAGCTCTCTGCTCCTGTTGGGATGTGTAAAGACTAGAAATTTCTTGAATTTCATATTTTCAGACGCTGGAACAAAACAGATGCCACACCTCATACCAGCAGGAAGTAGATGCAGAAACTGAAGTCCCATGGTGAAATAAACACCTGGCTATTCTTTTTCAGCGGCGTGTGTTCGCAGGGCTTCCGTGAGTTGAGGGTAAGGTGATAGTGGAGGTCTAAGCCCTGAATTAAGAGGTGTGTGTGAGGGCGCTGACACCTCCCACCCGCTGTATCCTGCGCTGAATCATTTCCTCTGATTGTGCCATAGTCGCTGTGAATGAGTAATCAGCAGACATATTGAAAAAGCAAAATCAGTGCATCCTTTGACATTGTGCAGCATTGCTTTTGTGTATGGAGGGAAGCTCGTTCATCAGCACTGCTGTTCCTATTTTTGAGCTAAAAAAATACATACATCATTAATCTTTTTTTTTTTTTTGCCCACATGTCGACCTACGTAGTGTGTTTGTTAAAATGCTAAACTGCTTTCAGTGATTCTTGAGTGCTGAGACAAAATATGCTTCAGAACTGAAAAATAAAACTGTGAGTATTAAGTAACTTTTTTTTAAAAGAGGTACTCACCTGTTTGGGTATAATCTTCGGCTTCTATTTCCCCCAAAATTATTTTTCCCCCTGTCTGTTGTTAGGTTGGCTTGAGAAAGCCAACCTACTGATCTGCTATTTAAGCTTCTTCTTATTATTATTATTCTTCTTCTTAGACTAAAATTCTGAACGCTACATCCACCAAACTCAGCTCAGATCTTCAGACTGTTCTGAATTAGTGTGCTATATCTTTTCTAACTGATTGGATTACTTATCTATCTATCTATCTATCTATCTATCTATCTATCTGTATTTTGTACAATGAGACTTATGCCCCCGATTTCACAGACAAAGCTTAAACCTAGTCCCAGACTGAAATGTAAGACTGAGCTGTTTCAACTGAAAGAAACTTGCACCGATCGACTCGAAGTGCCATTGTTTTGTCTCAAGATGCGCACCAGTAATGTTTTTTTTTTTTCAAAGGCACATTTATAAAAATTACTTAAATGTCCTGAATGAACTATGGCCTAATTCTGGCCATAGTCTAAGTCTAAGTCTAAGTCTAAGCCCTGTCTGTGAAACCAGGCCATGGTGTATTTAAGCTGTCTATTGCTATAGAAAAGCTTAACAACTGCCTACTGAAAAAACAGCTAAAACCAGCATAAGCTGTTAGCTGGTCTTAAAGTGGTTTTGGCCACTTTTTAGCTGGTCAGGCTGGTCTTAGGAGACCTGCTAAAAGACCAAGCAAGCTTAAACCAGCTACTTTCAACTAGACTAGACAACCAGCTTAGGCTGGTTTTAACTGGTTTTTAGCTGGTTTTCTGCTAAATCAGCTGGTTTTAGCTGGGTTTAGCTGTTTTTTTTTTTTTGCTAAATCAGCTGGTTTTAGCTGTTTATTTTTACTAAATCAGCTGGTTTTTAGTTGGACCAGCTAAACATGTTAAATCATGCTAGCAACACTCTAGCCACCACCCCCAAGTACCCTAGCAACCACTCTGAATGTTTACTAATTGTCCTCTTGCATTATCGACACACTATTTTCTGTAGTTTATTTTCTATTTAGAACTCTAAAGCTGCTTTGACACAATCTCTATTGTATAAAGCGCTTTATAAATAAAGGTGACTTAACTATTATGTGTGTGTGTGTGCAGTATGTATATGTAGTATATATGTAGTATTTAATTATCTATTAAACTGTAATATTGTTTATATTGTATTTATATATTACATACACATGTACACACACACACACACACCACAGGCATTAACTTTGTTGAACTCACAACAGGTGAAATATGGAAAGAGGACCTTCAGGATGGAGACTGACTTTGATATTGCCTTATTTTTTAAATGTTTTCATAAATATCTGGTGGTGCTGACAAAAGGTAGGGACACAGCTGTGAAACCTTATGTAGGAGCTAATCTTTTTAGATGAACCTCTTCCTTCTGCCATGATATGATGTTTCTTCGAAAGATCCACATTTATATTTATGTTTCTTAAGTTTAATATCTAAACCTGTATGAATTATTGTGCTGTGGTCTGAGCACAGCTGGTTTTAGGGATATAGTGACCGTTAATGATACAATTGAATTTGTCATAACCTTGATAAAATCAAGAGAAAATGATACGTTTGGTACATATGAGAACACTTGGGGCATTTTATATCTGCTTGTAAATGATGGAAATTTACATCATAATGCATCAAATTTATCATGTTTTGCACCTTATTAAATGTAAATGTATTTATAGACACAGTAACTAAGAGGTTTTTGTTGGTTTCTCTTAGTATCTCTCAGCAACCAATTAGAGGCCTTATAAAGGAGGAACGATAAATGAGCTGCGCATGGACATTATCATAACCTCCACTCCACAGGGGGCCCGTGCCATTGCAATATCAGTTTACAGAAGACTAAAGCAGCTCCATTATTAATCACAGGGTCACATATGTGGGTGAAATGTTGTTAGCGGTGGTCTCGGTTGAGAGAGGGATCTCCCATTATGCAGGTTGCTGCACTTTACACACACATATGTATGCTGGTGCACGTGTTTGTTTCAAATAAGCGGTGAAGGCGCTGAAGTGCAGTGTGTCGCTGTTCACACTCTAGTTGTGAGTCTAAGAGAACCCTTGTGTTGTTATTGCATTATTTAAGTGTTCTGCCGAAGCGCAGAGGAACAAGCCGCACTGTATGACACGCTCTCAAAAACTTTAACTTGGCCTTCGTCACAGTGAGGTTTGTCACTCCGTCACAATGTTTGTGCAAAGTGTTTTCCCTAGTGTTTATTAGTTGATATTTTCACGAGTTTCCCTCCTGGTGGCACCACAAGAAAAAAAAAAAAAAAAGAAACCAAGTGTCACTGGTTTTCAAATGTTGAAGCAATGTGACCGACTTCATCCAATAAAAATCACCAAAACACCAGTCATTTAAAAGTCACTGAGCTGAATAAGAAAAATTGTTTTTCGGATGCCACTTGGTTTCAAATATTGCTGTTTTCTGTAATTAAAAAAAATACATTTTCCTTCTTCCAAATATTTTTTGGTGCATATATGTAACTAAAGGTTACTTTATTTTAGTATAACTGGGGTACTAATATAGTTTTTATTAATATTTTGAATTCGTTTTTATTTTATATGTTCAGTTTTAATTTTAAGTTTAGATTGTTTTAGTAATTTTGTTGTTTTTGTCATTTTTATTTTATTAACACTTTAAGGTTTTTATTTGTTAATATTAGAAATTAACTAACAATTACATTTCTAAAGCATTTATTATCCCTTAATGTTAATTTCAACATTTAGTAATATGTTATTTAAAGCAAAAAAGTTGTATCTTTTGGTATTATTTAATTATTTAATATTATTAAATGTAACAATTTTATTATATAATAATTAGTATATAACAATTATTGTATAATTGTTTTATGATTAGTCTATTAATCAATGAAAATATAAAACATAAAATTATAGTAAAAATTATAATAAAAATCTGCAACGTGTTATTTTGTGTAATAGTTTTGTCATTTTTTTGTTAACACTTTGCAATAAGCTTTTTTTTTTTTGGCTAATATTAGATAACCACATTATCACCCAACAATGACAAATACCAACATTTATTAATACATTAATATCAAAAGTTTGTATGTTTATATTATTTAATGGACCTTAGCTAACATGAATTAACAATAAACAGTTGTTAGTTTTTTATTTTGTTGTTTTATTAACTAACGTTAAGATTAATACTGTAACAAATGCATTGTTTATTGTTAATGTTAGTTAATGCTATAAATAATGTTAACAAATGAGACCTTATTGTAAAATGTTACTGTTTTGTAATATCTATAGTCTTTATTTCATTCTTAGTTTAGTTGAACTAAATGAAAAGTATATAAAGAACTTATAATATATATATACATTCCATTATTTTGATAACATTATATATTCAGGTAACAAGTAACAAAAAAGTTTTTTTATTATTATTACTATTTTAGTTTTGCTGAACAATAATATCCCTGGCTGCGAGATATATTTCTTTTCTGTTCAGTTGTCTATTCTGGTGTTGTTTTCTTGTATCATTTCTATCACCAAGGGAACTGGTTTAATCAAGAAAGAAAGAAAAAAATAATTCTGGTTTACTAGCAAGTCCTACACTGACTCTCTCCAGTTTTCACACAGGGAATATATATTCTGGTGGAATAAACCTTGTGGGAAACATTGGAAATGTTTCTGTCTGTTGTTTGGGATTGTTTCAGCCTCATGCAGGTCAGTATGAAAATGAGCATCGCATTGAAGCGGGAGCTAGTGTGATATTTCTCCCTCAATATGCACTCAAGCTCTCCAAAAACATCTGTCCTGTGGATGGAAGGTGTGAAATCATCTCATGAATCTTAAATGTACATAGGGTAAATTGGGCCACTTTTTGCCATTTATCTCAGTGATCCTCCATATTACCATAGTACATTCAGCTGCTTTTGCTGTGCTGCATTGTGTCTGTCTGCGCAGCATCCGTGGACAATAAAACCACAAACACATGCAAAACAACATCCAATTACCTATCCATTTCCCATCTTCCGATCGTGTGCTAAAGAAGCACTTCAGATGTCATCATGTTTTCTATGTCCAGAGCTGCAGCGACCATCCCTGCCCACTTCTCTCAAGCCATTATTGTAAAATGTAGCAGATAATGTCATGTAAGTGTACGGCTGGCTGCTTCTGAGCCTTTCTAAACAGGAGTTTCTGCTAAACGTTGCGCTAATGTACAGATTTTGTTGTTTGAAGTGGCTAGCGGTGAGCCGCAGAGTTGTGTGTAAGTGAGAATCATGACTACATGGCTACATTTCTACTCTTCGATCCATCACTTCTCTCGTGTTTGGTCAGGATATGCGCACTTTGAAAAAATTATATTAAAAGGAGCACCTAGTTTGAAAAGTGGGCAGTCTGTCTGAGTCATTCCACTATGGCAATAAACCGTACTGATAAATTATAAAAAAAATATTAGGCCACTAATCAATATAGAACTTATATAATTATAGTAAAAATTAAAGTAAAAATTTGTCTGTGACATGGAGTATATTCTAAAATTTTTGTGTACTGTAAATTTATATATATTTAATATACAAACAACACTGCAAGTAATGTTGACTTAACTTGATTTATGAATAATACTATATATATATATATATATATATATATATATATATATATATATATATGTATG
>NW_015549598.1:861498-864633 GCF_001515605.1 Sinocyclocheilus anshuiensis | reverse complement strand
AACAAAAAAAACAATATATATATTATATAATTTATCCAATTAATGATATTATATAATATATAATTGGATAATATATATGCAACCTGGAGTATTGTCACGGTTGGTTTTGGGTGTTGGTTTATATTTGTTTTCATGTCTTTTATTTTGTAGTTTTGCCACAGTCATGGCCTCTGATAGTCATGTGATTCCCTGTTCCTTCATGTGTCATGCTTTCATTGGTTTATTGTTTTGTCACGTGGTCTTTTTTTCTACCTTCTGTTTGGTTCATGCTCCTCAGCTCATCTCTGTCATTGGTTGGATTGTGTCATATGACCCAATTTGTTTGATATATAAAGACCTCATGTTTCATGATCCATTGTCCAGCTTTGTACTGTGTAACTTGCTGTTGGTGAGTTTTGTTCATGGTCAAGTCAAGATCTAGTTTGGTTCATGTCTGTTTTGTATCTTGTTTTGGTTTGTTCTGTTTATGTTTATTCATAAACTGCACTTGGTTTCTCACAATGCTCGCCTCCAGTGGACATTACAAGTATATTGTACAGTTTTTGTGTTGTGGTAGGCTACATTTTAACCAACACTTGAAATAATGTTGACTTAACTTGATTTATAATATAATATAATACAATATAATAGTAAGTGGTTGAATTTAAAAAAGAGAGATTTTGAAGTATTTCCATGGATGTTCTTAGATCCTAATTTGTATGAAACATATACATAAATATTTTATTTAAATGTTTTATTAGTGAACTAGTTTTTTTATTTTTTATTATTCTACTTAAAAAAAAAAAAAAAAAAAAAAAAAAAAAAAAAAAAGCAAAGCACTTTAAAAATTTTTTTTCTAAATTATATTTTTATGGTGATTGTTGTAGTGTGACTTATTTTCAATACAAACTATAGGTTATATTTATTCAATTTAAAAATGATAATTTGTTACTAAATATTGTCCCATTGACTTTTTAAACCAAAGTTTCTAATTTTTCAGCTTGTTTGTGACTGGGCTTGAATCACCCTACTGTTTCTCTGCTGTATTCACTGATGCTACTGCGGAGTGCGGACGTTATTCGCTGGGTGATTCTGCAGTGCCAATGTCTCTTTTTGGTCTCATCTGCTCTGCTCATAAATCGCTCCCAGATGGATTCAGAAACATATTCTCCACTCACTGCACAATGGGAAACAGAAAACATCACACTGAAGATGTAGAGCTGCAGTGAGGGGTTTGCATGCTACTGCAAGCAAATCCGGTTACTTCAGTGTTATATATATATATATAAGTGATTTTAAGGAATATATATGTAGGGTGACCATACGTCCTCTTTTTCCCGGACATGTCCTCTTTTTGGACCTTAAGAAAATGCATCCGGCCGGGATTTCTAAATTGCCCAAAATGTCCGGGATTCGGCTTTGTGCTGTGTGCGGTTTTGTATAAGAGTCCTGCGAGGGACTGTTTTCTTAATCCCGCTCCCGCTGAATTTCTGAGCATTATCGCCCGCTCCCGTGATTTTTGGGTCCAGTGCTCCAGCAAACATTCTAACATTGCATATAATTTTCACGCATCAGGGATCCGCTATCAATATGCGGAGTATTTAAAGGTCACATATTTTAGACCTTTCTGGAGTTTCTGAATTAGCATAGACTTATAGTCTAAATAAAACAATTTGCAACTGTATTATGCTTTGTATTATGCTCTTTGTATTATGCTTGTTATAGAGTGTGTGGCCGGTGGCAATTGACAACTGTAGTTTCCTGACATCCAGACTGAACAGCGTTTTCTCTACATGTTTCCGTGTTGTTGTTGCTCAGCAATGGGCATGGATGCGATGTTGTCTGGGGGTTTGGCAAAAGGAGAGTGGGACTGTGGGCAGTGCTCGGGGTGGTGACTGAAGGTGGTGACTGAGTAGTTCTGACGTCACCTTTTTACAGAAGTCACAACGGGTCATGAAAAATCACAGCTACTTTATGCAGGCTGTGTGCATCTGACTGTGGATTGACTGTTTTGAAACTTATATGGTAGTTACATAGCACCTAGACCTCAGTTATCATGAAAAAAGCCAGGAAATTTCAGTTTCGACAATATGGGACCTTTAAATCTCTTTTGAATGGGCGCTGGCTGTTCACTTTCACTTTTGATTTCGCGATCACGATAATAGGTGCGTTCGACTTGAAGCACGGCTACAGACGGCAGTCAACGAGACTAGGCGCTTGCAGTCGGGGACAGAGTTGAAAACGGAGCCATCAAGCCGGACACTTTCTGCTCGTTGTCATGCGGTGAATCTGGCCAATCGTGAAATGGCTGTGTCGTCATCAATGCTCCTGCAGCCGCTCTGGAGAAACTCTGGAGCCGGCTGCTCTCGAAACGCTCTCGCGGTGCTTTGACGCCACACGTGACAGTGACGTGGCGTCGGCGCCGTCTCAAGTCAGACAAAATTACTAACCGGCATGCACTGCTTCAAGTCAGATTGCGATCGATCTGCGCAGTGCTGCGTGAAGTCGAACCCACCTTTTCACTTTGAAAAGACGTGCTAGCTGAGAGGAGTTTCGTCAAAGCTGACTAAAAGTGATCAAGGATGGATCATTTCGACGAACTTGATAAACCAGTGATATCTTCTTCAGGGCGAAAAAGGACAATAAAAGCTGAAACGTTTTCACGGAACCTTGCAAAAGCAGCGCGTTACAATGGTGAGGGAAAAAAGTGATCGAGGATGGATAATTTCGACGAACTTGATGAACCTGTGATATCTTCTTCAGGGCGAAAAAGGAAAATAAAAGCTGAAACGTTTTCACAGAACCTTGCAAAAGCAGCGCGTTACAATGGTGAGGGAAAAGCTCTGTGTACGGCGTGTAATCACATCCATACGGTTTATGATCACAACAACAACGTTTGTCAGTCATCTACACTGACATCTGAGGAGATTACAAAGATTAAACGAGTGGTTTTTTTTATTTTATTTTTTTACTCTAAAACATTAAATGTGGAGTTATCTGCTTTTGCTATAAAACAAACTTTTGATATGTTAAAAACATACTTTCAATGAACTTTAATTTTGTAAATTAGCTGTATTTGTTTAAGTTATTATTACTTTGTGGAAACAACCCAACTGCAGTTTGATTGATATTACTTGGAATGCGCAATAAAAAAAA
>NW_015549598.1:854586-861225 GCF_001515605.1 Sinocyclocheilus anshuiensis | reverse complement strand
GTGCAATCAATCCTGCTGGACATTGAACAATTTACGCATAAACACTTGTTTAAAACAAACTTTAAACTACCCATACCTACCAAGAAAACGGTACAATGCTGCAATACACATGGTCGCTCACCACGCAGGATTACAGCTACTTGCAGGCCCATATCTAAAAACAAACAAAGTTAATAAGCCTCTCTATTTAACAGGCAAAAAGGCATTTTTAAAACCGGGACAAACCTGAAAACTGGCCAACAGCCAGCACACGACAGACAGGAGGATAACCCAACTGCTAGCACTCATTCAAAGTGTCACATGTCACAAAGGGGCAGTACCAAGGATGATGCATCCCAAGCAACCAAACACTTCCCCCTTTTATATGCACAACACAGGCACTAATTGGCTCATGAAACCTACCCAACTGACCAATCATGATAAAGTACAAACACTGAGGTTCACCTGTTTGGGTAACGCCAGCCAATCATACCTCACTCTGCTACAACTTAATCAAAACAACCCAACTGCAGTTTGATTGATATTACTTGGAATGCACAATAAAAAAAAAAACGTGATTTCAGAAAAAAAATGTAATAAAAATGGAGTTATTGGTTTTTGCAAATGAACTCTTCATATATTAATGTTTTTAGTTCACATAAACATGAAAATGAACTGAAACTGTGTGTGAAAGAAACAAACCAATTATTAAGATGATTTTTACTTCAAATGTATCCTTTATCCTATAATATTGCTTTAGTGGAAAAGTTGTCTCATCTAAATCAGGGGAGAAATATTCAAAAATCAAGCACCGTTTACAAACAAAATCAGTTCAAAATAATTCTAAACAAATTTGTCTGTCAATTTTGATGTGAGAGGACCATGGGGGGATGGAGACTTTCACTGGAGGAGGCATTCTGGATTATGGACTCAAGTTTTGGCCAGAATCAATGGATTGAAGTTAAAATGCCTTAATGTTTGTTTCTTATAAACAAGCAGCTTTTTACTTCACAACATGTTAAAGGGGTCATATGATGCTGCTAAAAAGAACATTATTTTGTGTATTTGGTGTAATTAAATGTGCTTATGCGGTTTAAAGTTAAAAGCTGAGGCCGGGCTAGAGTGAGCTGAGGCCGGGCTAGAGTGAGCTGAGGTGGCGGGGTCGAGAACGGCGCACCCGGCGGATCCGATGAATGAGCGGCAACTACATGTGACGGACCCTGGGCTGGATTCTGCTTCGTCCATGGTGAAAGTTGATGTATTCCCTCAGCGACCAGTACAGATCAGCTCTAGGCATGACGAAGCGGATATCGTCTTCTTTTGGAAGACCAAACAAAGTAGTTTCGCTTTCACAACGAAGCACACAGCGTCTTAACGACATGGCTGCAGCGTCAACAAAACTACAGTGAGACTAAAAGTTACGCCTTCTTTCTTTGCGTGAACATTTGGGCGGCGTTATGCAAATCTTCCCACATAGTGAGGTAGATATGTGGGGGCGTGTTAGAACGAGCCGTTTTAGGTAGGTGTGGCTGACTCTGAACTTTTATAAAGAATATCTCTTTGGATTTGAGACTTTAGTCTTTGCAACTTTACAGATCTTTATGCACCAAGAGCTTGTAACACTCCAAAGAGAAAGGAAAAATTGAAATCGCATCATATGACCCCTTTAATTGATGGACTGGAGTCGTGTGGATCACTATTGTGATGATTTCATCAGCTGTTTGGACTCTCATTCCAGCGGCTACTCTCATTCATATTCATTAACAAAGAAAGTGTGAATATGTTGGTGCCTGTAAGTTATACTGTATGTCTCAGCCTTCTAATTATGAGCTTGGGTTGAGCAGATAGTAAAATCGACAGAGTAAAGAGGGGAAAAAAACACATCAAATCCTTTATATCAGCAAAAGTTCAATATGAGACAGCAGGAGAGGTAGGCCAATGTTCTCCTTGCTTGAGAAATCTTTCAAAACGTAATATTTCCCTCATAGTGCTGAGCTGGCAGAGGAAGAAAGAGCTGTGAAATAAATGATGTGGTTTTCTGTATCTCTCCATGAAAGTTTTTCTTCATATCTTCATCCTAATGTTATTTTCAATATGCCTGTCAAAGCTGTACATATTTGCCGTTATAAAACGTCTACCTTTCTGAAGAAAATATGAGTGCTGCTTGCCTGTGCAAAAGTTGCCAAGGAGCTGATACTGGCAAACTGTGCAGTCACCAAGGTGGTTGCTAGGTCATTGCTAAATTAAAAAGAGGGTTTTTTTTTTTTTTTTGCCCAGTTTTGTTGACCTTTCTCAGGGTTCGACAGTGACAGCATTTCACATTTGCAACTAAGGGGGATGTTTAGATGACACCATTTATAACCCAAATACAGAATATTTTTAAGCGTTTTGGCCATTCATTTACCTGACAATGGCATATTGGGGGCCTGAAAATGCAGGTTTTTGAAAACGGTAATGTTATCATCTGTGTAAAATGCAAATTTGAAAAAACGGTGCATGTGTATTAATTTGAGTCTATAGGTGTTATGTTCCCTGGGAGTTGTTGTTTTTGCTTTTATTTTTCCTTGTTTCTTGTTTTCTTTTTCCCCAACTTCTAGGTTTCCGCTGAGTGGATGACTCGCCGCCAATCATTATTAGGGTGTTCCATACTGCGACGAATCAGCTGACGGCCCGTGGCTTTAAAAGCTTCCGGTGCGCTCTGCCTGGGAGGCGAGGGAGGCGCAGTGAGCGCTTTTGGGGTGTGTAACGAGACTTTTTGGCTGTGCTCTGAGCGGAGAGCCTGTGTGAGCTCCCGGGCATCAGCGTGTGTGTTTTCGATTTGTTTGAGTTGTGCCTCACTCCTGTGTATCTTCTCGTTCTCAAGTTGCTCAGTATGACTTTCATGTCTTACAACTATGTGCCGAATTGATGGTGAGCTTATTGAGTTTTCTCGTTCTCTAGGTGGGAGATGAGGGTAGGTAAGCTTAGTTGTAGGTTACATCTCTTGCACGTAGTGAAACCGTGTTAGATACACTAGTCAGTGGGTGAGCGCCTCTTGTGTATTTCTTTCTGTTTTAGTTAGTGTAGGGTATTTAGGGCGTCGCCTACGCCGAAGCTTTCGTGTTTTTGTTTCACATTTTTATTTGGTTAGGATAGGTTAGTGGGTTTGGGCGTTTAGTGTAGCCTTGTTTGGTTTTGTTTCTTTGTTGATTTAGGCGCCACTCTATCATGTCTCTCCCTTTTTGTTGGTTTGTTTGTATTATACTTTTATTTTCGGCACTGTAAATATGCACACGCGCTGCTGGTGCGTTTCTGGACAGCTACGTGAATAAGTTGCTGCCTTCTGCCATTTGTAGAATAAATTACTGCCTTTTGCCATATGCTGTCGTCCTGGCTGTTTTTCTGCTTTCCTCTCCAGTCATTGAATTTATTTGTTTTAAATGTTGCGGACCAATTCCCTAGATCTCGAAAGGACCGTAACATTTAGTGGGGGCTCGTCCGAGATCTTTTTACCCACCAGAAGTAGTTATTTGACTGTCTGATGTTGGGGAGGACGGCAGAATGATTTTAAGCAGTAAGTGACTTTCTTGTAAAGGAATGAAACCGTTTGAGCAGGTGGTTGGTCAACCGTGTTGGGCAGCGTTTGAGAAGCCACGATGGCTGATTTCGTTTTGGAAACATTTCTTAATGCACCTTCAGTTGAACAAATTGATAGATGTCGCAAGGATGATTTATTGCAGATCGCTGCACATTATCAGATTGCGGTTTCAAAGCAACAATTAAAAAGGGAAATTAAAAGTGCTGTTTTACAAAGGTTGGTGGAATTAAGGATCGTGATGTTACATGCAGCAAGAGAGGAGGATTCACTCAGTTCAGACACTCGCCCATCAGCTGGTGAGGAGGAGCAGAGTGGAGGGGCCGAAGTGGAGGATTCCAAAGCTAAGGCTTTTCTGCCGCCCTTCGAACCTTTTTCTCCGGCTTCTGTGGAGTCCGGAGGTGATGTGAGGCTTAAAATTCGGTTGGCACGAGTGCAAATCGAAGCCCGTGCACGGGCGGAGAAATGTCAAGCTGAGATGAATTTAAGGCTCAAGATTCGCAGGCTGGAAATTGCGGTGGAGAAGGAGATTAAGCTGCGTGAGTTGGAGCTTAATACTGCAAAAGTTCAGCCTGCTCCGGTAGTGACACCGGGGAAAATTGCTGATCCTTCGACTGAAGTTAAACCACCAGAAAAAAACTTTGATGTAAGTAAGCACATTTCTCTTGTTCCACAATTTCGGGAATCTGAAATCGATTCTTATTTTGGTGTATTTGAACGTATTGCGTCCGCATTAAATTGGTCCAAGGAAATCTGGCCGTTGTTGTTACAATGTAAATTAACCGGTAAAGCTCAAGACGTTTGTGCAAGTTTGTCCTTAGAGGATAGTTTGAATTATGATACGGTGAAAGTAGCAATTTTGCGTGCATACGAACTTGTGCCTGAAGCTTACCGGCAACGATTTAGGAAACATAAAAAGACCTCAAATCAAACGTTCGTCGAGTTTGCGAGAGAGAAGGGCATTTTATTCGATAAGTGGTTGACGTCCAGTAAAGCAGCGGATTTTGGGGCATTGCGTGAATTAATTATTTTAGAAGAATTCAAAAATTGTGTGCCGGAGCGGATTGTTGTTTATTTGAGTGAACAGAAAGTGACGTCCTTGTCTCAAGCATCAGTTCTCGCGGATGAATTTGCTTTAACCCATAAAAGTGCGTTTGTTCCTGTTCGTTCGGAAAAGACGGCAACCGAGTTCATGCTTATGGCTGACCAATCACGTGCTAGACAGAGTGTTCCGAAATTGAAAGAAGACAGGAAGTGTTTTTATTGTCATAAGTCCGGGCACTTGATTGCTGACTGTATCACGTTAAGGAAGAGGCAGCAAAGTTCCACACAGAAAAGTGTTGGGTTTGTGAAAAGAGTCCCGGCTATGGAGGTTGGGGTTAGTGAAAAACCGGAGGCCAGTTATGATCCTTTTATTTTTGAAGGGTTGATTTCAATGTCAGATAATCATGCTGGACAAGTTAAGGTTAGAATGCTGCGTGATACAGGCACAAGCCAATCCTTCGTAGTGGCAGGTGTACTGCCGTTTTCAGAGCAGACTTATTCTGGCAGTAATGTCCTCGTGCAGTGAATTGAGATGGGCCTGGTTAAAGTTCCATTGCACAAGATATACCTGCAATCGGAGTTGTGTACAGGATTGGTGCAGGTCGGTGTACGTGAAGAACTGCCTGTCAAAGGGGTAGATTTCCTTTTGGGGAATGATTTAGCCGGCGGAAAAGTTTTCCCTGTGTTGGAGATGCTTGATAGGCCTGTGTTGTCTGATCAACCAGGGTTAACCGAATCAAATACAGGAATTTTCCCTGCATGTGCAGTTACGCGGGCTCAGGCTCGCAAAAAGGATGCCTTTGATTTGGTTTCTACTTTTGTCTCGCCTATCTTTACTGCTGAGGAGGATATCCCAGAATTTGATTTGAGTAAGCCAGTTGAAAATTTAGACTCTTCGAATTCGAATTGTCTAAAGCTACCAGTGTCCCGAGAGAAAATAATCTCTGCCCAACAAGATGATGGGACTTTGCGAAATTGTTTTTCGGTAGTGGTTCCTCTAGAAGAGGCACGGAAACGAAAATTTGCATATTTTGTTGAGAACGGACTTTTGATGCGTAAGTGGTGTGCAGACACGGCAGATAACACTGAGTGGAATGTGGTTTATCAGATCGTTATTCCTTCCGGTTATCGACAGCAAGTCTTATCGTTAGCTCACGACCATGATCTGTCAGGACATACTGGAATTAGAAAGACTTACAATCGAATTTTGAGACACTTTTTTTGGCCACGTCTTAAAACGGATGTTGCTCGCTTTTGTCGTACTTGCTCCACATGTCAGACGACTGGAAAGCCGAACCAGGTGATTCCTCCCGCTCCACTTATTCCTATTCCAACTATGGGGGAACCGTTTGAACATGTAATTGTAGATTGTGTGGGCCCATTGCCCAGAACGAAATTAGGGAATACATTTTTGCTGACAATCATGTGTGGCGCTACGCGTTTCCCCGAAGCTATTCCGCTAAGGAAAATCACAGGGCCTTTTATTATTCGGGCACTGGTGAGATTCTTTTCTCTGGACCCTATCAAGTGCTGAGGAAATTGTCTGATGTTGATTATGTAATTGAGACTCCTGACCAAAAAAGAAAGTCTTGTGTGTGTGTCCTGTGAACATGCTCAAAGCGTTTCATTCTAGAGAGGACCTGGAAGGAGACGTGGTTGGAGGGGGTGAGAGGCAGGCACCTGAACCGGTTCTTGTGGCGGTAGCCTGTAGTGACGTAAGTGTTACTCGGGATGTTGAGGATGAGGGGTTAGAGCTTCGACATGCTTATCAACAGTGTGCAAAGCTCAGAAATTCTGAAATGTTGGGTCATTTAGATTCATGTATATCTCATCTAACTGAACAGCAAAAATGTGATGTTAAGCAGCTGATTGATGATTTTCTCTGTCTTTTTAATGATGTTCCTTCTCGCACTACAGTGTTACACCATGATATTAATGTAAGTGATGCTGTCCCAATTAAACAACATGCCTATCGTGTGAACGCTACGAAGAGAGCTGTCATGAAGGCTGAGGTGGATTATCTTCTTGAAAACGGCCTTGCT
>NW_015549598.1:851924-853141 GCF_001515605.1 Sinocyclocheilus anshuiensis | reverse complement strand
GTAACAGTCCTTGGAGTTCTCCATGTCTGCTGGTGCCGAAGAGTGATGGTACAGCTAGGTTTTGTACGGATTACCGTAAGGTAAATGCAGTTAATACACCAGACTGTTTTCCATTACCCCGCATGGAGGACTGCGTCGACAACCTTGGGTCAGCCTGTTACGTCAGCAAACTCGATTTGCTTAAGGGGTATTGGCAAGTGCCTTTGACACCTCGCGCGGTTGAAATCTCAGCGTTTGTAACCCCAGACAACTTTTTACAATATTCCGTTATGGCGTTCGGGATGCGCAACGCTCCCGCAACGTTTCAACGTCTCATTAATATTGTGCTTGCGGACGTTCCAAATTGCAGTGCTTATCTGGATGACTTGGTAGTGTATTCTAATACTTGGGGAGGTCATGTTATTTCGCTACAAAGTGTGTTTGAACGGTTAGCTAAAGCTTCGTTAACTCTTAATTTAGCCAAATGTGAATTTGGGCAGGCTACTATTACTTATCTTGGTAAAAGAGTCGGCCAAGGGCAAGTGCGTCCGGTGGAGGCTAAAGTAACAGCCGTTGCCAATTTTACGGTCCCTAAAACAAGACGTGAGCTCTGTCGTTTTTTGGGTATGGTTGGCTATTATCGCGGTTTCTGTAAGAACTTCTCCACGGTGGCACATCCTCTAACATCTCTACTTAGTATTTCCAGACCATTTTCGTGGAACGATGAGTGTCAGCATGCTTTTGACTCGGTGAAGACACTGATGTGTAATGCCCCAGTGTTGGCTGCGCCCATTTTTGCTGTACTTTTGCAAGAAGATCAGGATGGTATCGATCACCCGGTCTGTTATTTTTCGCGGAAGTTTAACAAGGCACAGTTAAATTACTCGACCATTGAAAAGGAAACTCTAGCATTGCTAATGGCCCTTCAGTACTTTGAGGTATATCTGGGGTCTAGCAGTTTGCCAATCATCGTGTTTACGGATCATAATCCTCTTGTTTTCTTGTCGCGGATGCGTAATCAAAACCAACGCTTAATGCGATGGTCTTTGATTATTCAGGATTACCATCTAGAGATCAAACACAAAAAAGGTGTGGACAATGTATTGGCTGATGCTTTGTCTAGAGCTTAAAGTAGGGATGGAACAGCAGTTTTTTTCCCCCCTTAACAAATATATATTTCATATATAGTTTGTTTTTAAGGGTGGGGGTGTTACGTTCCCTGGGAGTTGTTGTTTTTG
>NW_015549598.1:847438-850339 GCF_001515605.1 Sinocyclocheilus anshuiensis | reverse complement strand
TAATGTACAGTATTTGAAAAATAATGTGTTTTTTGAACATTAAAGCATGTCAACATATTCTGTTACACCAAATACACACAATAATGATCTTTAAAAAAGCATCATATGACCCCTTTAAGTACAAGTAAAAGTACAGTGTTACGTTCCCTGGGAGTTGTTGTTTTTGTTTTTATTTTTTCTTGTTACTTGTGTTTTCTTTTTCCCCAACTCCTAGGTTTCCGCTGAGTGGGTGACTCGCCGCCAATCATTATTAGGGTGTTCCATACTGCGACGAATCAGCTGACGGCCCGTGGCTTTAAAAGCTTCCGGTGCGCTCTGCCTGGGAGGCGAGGGCAGCGCAGTGAGAGCTGTTGGGGTGTGTAACGAGACTTTTTGGCTGTGCTCTGAGCGGAGAGCCTGTGTGAGCTCCCGGGCATCAGCGTGTGTGTTTTCGATTTGCTTGAGTTGTGCCTCACTCCTGTGTATTTTCTCGTTCTCAAGTTGCTCAGTATGACTTTCATGTCTTACAACTATGTGCCGAATTGATGGTGAGCTTATTGAGTTTTCTCGTTCTCTAGGTGGGAGATGAGGGTAGGTAAGCTTAGTTGTAGGTTACATCTCTTGCACGTAGTGAAACCGTGTTAGATACACTAGTCAGTGGGTGAGCGCCTCTTGTGTATTTCTTTCTGTTTTAGTTATTTAGGGCGTCGCCTACGCCGAAGCTTTTGTGTTTTTGTTTCACATTTTTATTTGGTTGGGATCGGTTAGTGGGTTTGGGCGTTTAGTGTAGCCTTGTTTGGTTTTGTTTCTTTGTTTTGATTTAGGCGCCACTCTATCACGTCTCTCCCTTTTTGTTGGTTTGTTTGTATTCCACTTTTTATTTTCGGCACTGTAAATATGCACACGCGCTGCTGGTGCGTTTCTGGACAGCTACGTGAATAAGTTGCTGCCTTCTGCCATTTGTAGAATAAATTACTGCCTTTTGCCATATGCTGTCGTCCTGGCTGTTTTTCTGCTTTCCTCTCCAGTCATTGAATTTATTTGTTTTAAATGTTGCGGACCAATTCCCTAGACCTCGAAAGGACCGTAACAATAGGAATGCATATGTGTGCAGATGCATAGTGTCATGCATAATACAGTGTTTTTAGTCATTTTTGCAGATCTGTGTGATCCGGATCGTTTTGACAATGTTGTTGTCTGTATGTGAAATTTTTCAAAAGCACAAAGGAAAAACTTTTCAGTTTTTACTACGTTGTTGTGTAAAATGTATTTAGGACCATGAGTGTGAGTTCAAGTCCCTTGGTTTTATGAAACTTTGTAACAAACATCTTATTTATCATTTCAAGAGGTCTTATATTTGGTGATGGGAAAAAATAGGAATTGCAAAACAGCCTAATAATTAAATATTTAATTAAATAAATATCAGCGCTGCGTGTTTCAGTCAAAACATGGTTTTCAGAGCAGGTCACATTCACGATCAATGAATACCGTGCATTTATGCCAATAGATACTTTTGATGAATTCTGAATTATAAAATGCTTACTTCATTGTGTTTGTTGTGGTTATTAGAGTCTGTATCTTAATCAAATATATGCATAAAGGTTTGTGTGTATATGTATATACATATAAATATAAATACAGTTTGAAATAAACATTTCAAAACTTAGTGTACTTTTTGTCATTGCGTCCCTACTTTTTATTTTATTAATTTTTTTCTTCTTAGGAGCGCATGTTCCTTGGGAAAAATGTAAGCCCAGTATCCCTGTAAGTAAATGATTCATGGGACTGCACCTGGAAAATGGTTCATGTGTTGATTTTGCTGTATGTTTCATCGGACAGCTAATAAGCCGGATGTCCCATAGGGCGTCCAGGTTATCTCAGAGCCTATGGCCCCTGAGAGCGATATTACTGAAATCAAAGGCAGTAACACAAGCAGCCATAATGATAATGAGGTGCAATGAGATACCAGCTCTCTGCGGGATAATGGGAGATTGTGAGCTCACCGTTCTTAATGAGTGTAATTAGAGAGTAGAGCGTCTGATTCACAAAATGAGACTCGTCACACAGATGCAGCCACGGCCCTCGCTGTGCTGAGGTGTTTCAGAGACGGCTGTGGCTCTCTAATTACGACAAGGACTTTCACAGTCTGGATCAATCTTTAAGGTCCATAGGTGCTGTGAAGGTGTTTATATTATGAGCTGCAGATGTCTTAAGTAAGCGCATTACTTATTGTCATTCTACAGTAGATGGCCACTACATCAATTAATAAGAAGTCAGTTTAGTGTAAGATAATTAAATGTTTCCATTCGCAGGCCCCCAGTGTATAAACTGTATACTAGTAGCAATTTGCTCACTGCAGGGGTGTTCACATTTTTTTGACGAAGCACCCCAAAATAGAGCATTATATATTCAGATGTGGCAGGTGGGCACCAAAACCTCCATCTGCATTAAGAGTATAAATGTCTTTCTAAATGTCATTATCCTCCCTTCAGTGAACACTAAAACTCTGAGAGTTTGGACCTGAGCAATGGTTGAATGTGTTGACGAAGCAAGAAATGAGTCAAGTCAAGTCAAGTCTGCTTTATTGTCAATTCTTCCACATGTACAGCACATACACACAGAGAATTGAAATTGCGTTACTCTCAGACCCTTGGTGCATACAGATAACACTAACAGTAGAACATAAATACAGATATACAGATTAAATATAAAATACAACTATACAAATAAGGTAAAATGTAAAAAAAAAAATATATATATATATAAAAAAATATATATATAAAGCAGCACACGGCAGCTAGAGTGCAAACCAGTGAAGTAAACAACAGTGCAGATATAATGATTTGTAGTGCAAAAAGAGCTTATTTAGACTGATTAAAGTGACTGTGTGTGTGTATTTGGGAGGGGGGAGTGGGAGAGTCC
>NW_015549598.1:843347-847367 GCF_001515605.1 Sinocyclocheilus anshuiensis | reverse complement strand
GGAGGGGGGGGGGACAAAATGAGGACAAAAGGGAGAGATTAATTCAACCAAATTGCATAATGCTGGGCTGGCTGACGATGGGCTACAGTAACTTCAGATGATGTCTGAAATCATGCCTTTGGAGATGACTTACATAACAGAAACAGAATCTTATCCAACTAACTTGAATACAAGTGAATTCATAGTATGTAGTATGCATACTGTGCACATCTGTTCTTAATTCGATCCCTACTACAGAGTGTCCTGCATGATCTCTGAACACAATATGGTCCCATATGTTATCATATGCCATCTTTCGGGGACGAACACAACCAATTCCTTCCCTTCCCGGGCTTTGAGAGGTCAGAAATAAGTCTTGGATATGTGCGGTTGCATGCAAAGATGTCGGTTTAGTCTGAGCTTTTTCGCTGAGATCGTCCCGTAGCTTGCTGCCGTGGCTCAGCGTCAGCAGACCTGCCGTGGATTGATTCTGTAATTGGTATGGTGTTTTTCCAGCTGTGGATGTGAATTGATTCAGTGTTGGAGAAGAGCGGAGCTCTATATTGGGAAGAGTGGCACATGGAATTAATTTTCAGCGTTCGGTGGGATGTGAGGAGTGAGGTTTGTTATGGTGTGTTTTCTCAGGTCCTGCTGGAAGGATCCGGAGGGTTTGTGGTTGTAATGCAGCCAGGGGTTTTTCATCATCCGTGTGAGCAGACGGTCAGCCAGGCTTGATCTTGTGTGGTTTGGTGGGAAAATGACAAAAAAAAAAGTTTGTTTGCAGTGTAAACAAATCAAACTGTCTGAGCAATAAGTCAGTCATTACTATAAAATAAACCCCTACCTCGTATTTCAGGCTTCACTCTGATGGGGTTTATTTATTTATTTTGCAGTGTCACTTTCTATATGCTAGCCTATACTTACCAAATAAACATATTAATAAAAATACCAAATATTAATTTAAATTTAAATTAATTAAATAATGTGAAAAGAAAGAAACCGTGGAGTCATATGACAGCATCACCATTAAGTTACCAATAAGGTTTGCGTTTTTACATTTTTTTCATTAATATAAGCACATTTTCCCCAAATTTTGATTACTACAATGCAAAAAAAATCCTCCTGATTAGTGTAATGCAATGCAATGCAATGCAATAAATAAATAAAAGTATTAATGCATCATGGGTTTATTTGTTTTTTTACTGTTAAATGTAGGCTCATTTAAAAAAACGTGAATTTACAGCATTTTTACAGTAACATTAATTAATTTAAAAATTATTTTAAATGAATGATTTATAGATTTCTTTTATGCTAAATTTCAGTAGCACTTAACAATAAGGTTTCATTAGTTATCTTTAATGCATAAGCTAACACAAACTAACAATGATCAGTACATTTGTTACAGTATTTATTAATCTTTGTTAATGTTAGTTAATGAAAACGCAGCTATTCATTGTTAGTTTGTTACCTAAAGTCAATTAAATAATATTTACAGATACAATTTTTTATTTGAATAATTTTTAGTAAATGCTGAAGTTAACATTAAGATTAATAAATGCTTTAGAAATATTTTTCATTGTTAACTAATGTGGAACCTTATTGTAAAGTGTTACAATCTCCTCCTATTTAAAAAAAATTGTGGTGTAGAAACAAATTTTCATTCAGAAATTGATAGCAGATATTACAAATTATTACAAAGAAATGGCAAAAAAAAAACAAAACATTAACTTAAATATGATATTTTAAAGTAGAAAATCTGAAATAGTATTTTCCTGTAAAAAGTATACTCCAATGATCTTTGTTTTATTTAAAACCTACAAAAATATTATTTTTATAGTGCTGAATCGAGTACTCCAGAGCATTGTGTTTTACACTCAGGATACGGTTTAAGAAAATAATGTATTTTGTGAGTAATCAGGTTCGTGTGGCATGCATAAACTTATCTGAAGGCTTATATAAAGAATAAAATAAATAAATATTCCACAACACGTTTATACGCGTTTCAGGTTTTTCTGCCTGTTTTTGTCTGTTTCACATTGTCTAGGCACTTTAGGTGTTCTTAACAGATTTCTTTTTCAAATAAACGCTGATCTTCTGAACTTTCTATTCATCAAAGAATGTAAAAAAAACAGTATCATGGCTTCAGTCATGGACACTGAAGACTGGAGTAATAGATGCAGAAAATTCAGCTTTACATCACAGGAATAAATTACATTTTAAAACATATTCAAATAGAAAACATTTCTTTAACATTTTTAAAATGTTTAAATATTTATGTTTACTTTTTTTTTTTTTTTTTTTTTGGATGAAGTGCATCCTTAATTTTCCTTAGTAGGAAAAAATTAAATAAAACCGACCCTAAACTTTTGAACTGTAATGTGTGTGTGTGTGTGTGTGTGTATATGCATTTAATACATATTGCATTTTTATGCTTCATGGTACTATGCATTTTACTGCATTTATGGTATGGCATATTATTTAATTAACAACTTTTTATTTAATACTTAAAAGATTACAAAAATAAAAATAAATATCTGGATGCATTAAAGAGTAAAAATTGTCTTCAGTTGTCAGAAACATATAAATACAGTATGTTTATTTTATTTATTTAAGCGATTTTTTTTTTTACATATATTTTTCTTCTGATTTAAGGGGGTGAAATGTGGCCTTGGTGTGTTTTGGTCAGATTCCCATTTCTGTTCTCTTCTGAAACTTTTGTCAGCATCTCATGGAACGTTCTTGTCTTTCATCTAGAGTAAAGCTAATGACCTCTTGGGAAATGTACATGCTCATCGATGTCACATCGACATGTCTGGAGAAAGCACTGCTGAGCATTTTGTTCATGGCATCGTTCATTATTTGGAGGCCATTGTGATTCGGCACACCTCATCTCCTGCTCGGAGAAAAGCATTCTGTGCTGAAGGCTTCCCTTGACTTTCAAGAGCGGAAGGGTCTTTTGAAGGAGAAGAGGCAGAGAGGGTTCAATCGATCTACTCCTCGAAGAAAAATTCTAAATGGGTCTCTCTTTTATTTAGCAGCAGGGCCGTCAGTCATCAAAGCGATCGGGGGAGAGAGGAGAGGGGACAGATCGGATCATTCGTGAATGTAAATGAAGATCAGGAGTGCTGTGAAGGTTACAACCACTGCTGAACTTCAGCAACTGTCGATCAGACATGTGTATCATTAGTTCCAAGTGTTGTTCGCTTGATTTGCTTTATGAAAACGTTGAGCTGAAGAATGAAAATGATATGGCCCTTAAAGCACACATGCTTGAAGCCATCTAATTGAGTTTCACATTAGATATTCATCTGGACAGATGCTCAAATGCTCTCATAGTCACGATGAATATAAAGGACTTCAGGCGATATCTGATTTTTGCTTAATGAAAGAGCAATGTGCAGATCTCACCTTGACATAGCCGTTGTTAGTTTAGAGAAAGTAGAGGAATCCCAATTACTCTACTAATTTTTTTAGTAATTAGTGAGGAATAAAGCAGCACTGGCTCTTAGTTTGTGAAAAGTTAGATTTCAGTGTTAACTGAACCAAAACTTCACACAAAAAGAAATACAATTGTCTTAATCAGACTAGTTTGTGATTAAATCATTCACTGAATCTTTCATGAACTGTATCAACAGATTCATTGACAACGTTCTACTTCAAAGAATGATTTGTTTACAAAGACATTTTTAGTTCTGATGTCAAATGAAATAGCAAATTTTCAGCTTCATATGAATTCATATGGACTGCTTTTATGATACTTTAATATTGCATTGGTCCTTTTTGAAGTTTGAAGTCTCCAGTTCCCATTCATTGTAATATGTGACCCTGGAGCACAAAACCGGTCTTAAGTCCCTGGGGTATATTTGTAGCAATAACCAAAAATACATTGTATGGGTCAAAATTATAGATTTTTCTTTTATGCCAAAAATCATTAGGATAGTAAAGATCATGTTCCATGAAGATATTTTGTAAATTTCCAACTGTAAATATATCAAAACTCATTTTTTTATTAGTAATATGCATTGCTAAGAACTTCATTTG
>NW_015549598.1:841251-843171 GCF_001515605.1 Sinocyclocheilus anshuiensis | reverse complement strand
TTGATTTTTTTTGCACCCTCAGATTCCAGATTTTCAAATAGTTGTATCTCGGCCAAATATTGTCATATCCTAACAAATCATGATGTCATATCCATACATCAATGGAAAGCTTATTTATTCAGCTTTCATATGATGTATAAATCTCAATTTCGAAAAAATGACCCTTATGACTGGTTTTGTGGTCCAAGGTCACATATTATGGAGAGAAATGACCAGCAAAATCTTCTAAATGTCTCCTTTGGTGCCCCCCACCCCCCCACCCCCCACCCCAACTAAAAAAAAAAGAAGATCAAACAGGAACAACATGAGGGTGAGTAAATGACAGAATTTTCATGTAGTTAAATATAGTTAACATGTTTAATCTTAATCGAAGAAAATAATATAAATGTTTGGGGTCAGTAAGTTTTTTTTTTTTTTTAAACAAAATTAATAGTTTTAAATACTTCAAAGACATTTATAATGTCACAACAACAATCTATTTCAAATAATTACTGTTCTTTTGAATGTTCTGTTCAACAAAGAATTCTGAAAAAAACGTATCATGGTTTCCACAAACATATGAAGCACATCTGTTTTCAACATTTATAATAATAAATGTTTCTTGAGCAGCAAATCAGCATATTAGATTGATTTTTGAAGGATAATGTGACACTGGAGTAATGATGCTGAAAATTCAGCAATATTACATTTTAAATTATATTAAAATAGGAAATAGGTTGTAATAATAAATTTCACAATATTTCACAATATTACTGTTTTTATGACACTTCTTCTAATCCTGCAAAACTGAACACCAAAGGAAATAAAATATATTTGCAGGTTATTCTTCACTCTAACATAAAACATGTATTTCTCAGCAACAACCTTCTCTTGCAGAATCTATTACGTTGTTTCCATGTATCTGAAAGTATTTAAATTTAGATGTTTCCTTTAAACATGTTTTTGAAATGTGCAATTCAGAAAACTGCACAAGCCACTTTTGCAGTATCTCTGCCTTCAGCATGTTTAAATGTGTCTTTACATATCACCAACATAGAATCGATGTGCTCAGAATGTGTGTGCCATTTCACTGTTATCTGACTCATTCAGACACGTCGGCCTAATTTACACTGAAAATATATGACAGAGATGAATGTGTGTACTGTACATTTCCATATAGACCACATAGAGTAGAAACCTGCAGTGCGGAAACTCATCTATATGAAACGACACACACAAGCTGCACGTGTGACATGCAGTGCATTCTGAATTTCCAGCTTGCTGGATAAAAAAAAAACAATATACAGTATATCTCAGAGCAAAAGAGGATGAAACCGCATAAAAAAACAGACTGCAGTCTTGTTACACAAGCATGTGTTAGGATTGGAGAAGAGTGAAGTGTTTTCTTTTTTGTTTGAAGACTAGACATACAGATACAGGGAGATTCGACCAATAGCAGAAAAAGTAAAAAGTAGTTAACTATGCTGCATGCCACTAACATAAAGAAACTAGCTACATTGAAGATATATTGCAGTCAGGAAAACATCACAATAATAAACAAGCAATCCACACGACTCCATCAGTTAATGTCTTGAAAAGTGAAAACCTGTGGGTTTGTGAGAAAAAAAATCATTAAGGCATTTTTATTTTAAACCATCACTTATGAACAAAATGCAGACAAATGAACACTAAATACAACTAAAAACATTTAAAGGGGTCATATGATGTTGCTAAAATGAACATTATTTTGTGTATTTGGTGTAATGAAAAAGTTTAAGGTTCAAAAAACATATTATTTTCCACGTACTGTACATTATTGTTTCTCCTCTATGCCCCGCCTTTCTGAAACGCGTCGATTTTTACAAAGCTCATCGGTCTGAAAAGCGAGGTGTGCTGTGATTAGCCAGCTATCCAGTGCGTTGTGATTGGCCGAATACCTCA
>NW_015549598.1:824938-841192 GCF_001515605.1 Sinocyclocheilus anshuiensis | reverse complement strand
TAAACACATTTCATTACACCAAATATACAAAATAATGTTATTTTTAGCAACATCATATGACCCCTTTAAATAAAATATGATAAATATTTAAAACAATAATAATAGTAACAATAAATGTTACACTTAATCTAAATATAATATATTAAATATAATTAATACTTAATGTAAAAAAATTAAATAATAATAAATGGTAGTCATAATATTAATTATATATCCAAATTAATTATTTTATATATTTACTGTTAGATTTTTATTTTATATTATTATTTTATATTTTTAAATAATATTTATATTTACAATACAGTCTCTGCTGAAACAACCAGCATGAAAAACTTCCATTTATACTGGTAATTTCTGATTTGTGTTTGTCTAGCTCCAGGGTCAAGGTTTGTCTAGTTAGCAGCATGTGTCATTTAACCATCGCTACACCATCTGAGCCCAAAGACCATCTCCGTTGACTGTCATGATGTCATTTTCCTGCATTTGGGTATATTTTTAAGATGTAATAACCCATTGACGTCACTGACTTGCTGATGCACATGCAGTATTCAAGGATAATATTTAGTTTCTTTCTTTGCTGTAGTTTTGTGCTGTCTTGCATGTCTGTGTTCCATCATGCTGGCTTATATATGTGTTATTGGATTGCCAATGCATGAAACAGCAGTTTACTGGCCGAATGATGCTGAACTCACGCTGTATTGACAGAGGGGAGCAGTGAAGACTGCGCCTCATAAAATATCGAACACGCAGACAAATTTAATTGGGCTGCTAGAATATCTGCTTTATTTTCCTCTGCACAGCTTTCATTGAGAAGGACTGAATGTTCAGTCCTTTGAGCATATCTTATGGAAATATTTGTCTGAGCTGTGCAATTCCTTTATTTTGCTGTTAAAATTGAATTGCAAATTATTAATTTGGTCTCGGGCATCTAAAATGCATTCAGTATATTAGAAATATATTGACTGCTTTTTAAGACCTCATAATGGCAACTTCCAGTCTAGGAATATTTGAATTCTTGATGTGTTTTCTTGTATGATGCAAGTGTCAGCTAATTTATGAAAACAAAATATTCCAGATTAAGACTCATGGAAAGTTGGGGAGGGTAGAGTGTCTGGAGCATAGAGCCTGTAGCATGATTTAGATTGAATAATCCCCAGAGAAATCACTGAATTCTCTGTCCCAATTCCATTTTTCTTTGTAATTAAAGTGGTTGCTATGATTGATAACAACATCCTTAAGGGAGATAGTATAAATACTTTACATTTGTTTGTAGCTTTAGGTATGTACAGTGTGTAAAAAAAAAAAAAAGTGAGAAAGACACTGCAAAATGTCTTGTTTTCTGAAAATAATAATAATAATATATTATAATAATATATTATAATCATAATTTGAGTTATATTTAAATTAATTTAAAAAATAATTTACTATTACATATTTATTATCTGATATCATTTTGTAAATGTAAATATATATTTAATATAATATATACTTAATGTAAATATTTATATAATAATAAATATTATTCATAATTTAAATGTATATATTTTACTGTCATTAGTTTAAGATTTTTTTTATTTTTATTATTTTATATTTCAATGTTATATTTATAATATTTATATTTATAGTACTGCCCCTGCTGAAATGAACCAGAAATTACCAGCATAAATCAAACAGCATTAAATTTATGCTGGTAATTTCCGATTCGGTGCTTGTCTGGCTCTAGGGGTCAAGATTTGTCTGGTTTGTCTGGAAAGAGACATTGTGTCTCAGTTTGCATAGTATCCATTTTATGTAGTGTGCATGAGTTTGTCCCAAATTATATATTAGTATGTAGATATTTTTGTATGCTACCATTTACATGTATGTTGTTTTTATTAAGTTGATATTCATGTTTTATGGGTTTCATGGGTGCTCACCCTGTGGTCTGTGGGTCCTAATGCCCCAGTATAGTGACGGGGACATTATACTGAAAAAAGCACCATCCTTCAGATGAGACGTTAAACCGAGGTCCTGACTCTCTGTGGTCATTAAAAAAAATCCCATGGGACATCTCGTAAAGAGTAGGGGTGTATCCCCGGTGTCCTGGCCAAATTCCTAATAATCCCCATCCACTGAATTGGCTCTATCTCTCTCACCTCTCCACCTGTAGCTGGTGTGTGGTGAGCGTCGTTGCTCTGTGGCTGCCGTCACATCATCCAGGTGGATGCAGCACACTGGTGGTGGTTGAGGAGAGATCCCATGATATGATTGTAAAGCGCTTTGGGTGTACAGCAATACACAATAAAGCACTATATAAATGATGAATTAATTCATTCTTTTTACTGTTTATATTTATCTGGCAGGTTCCCATTGTGACAACTCACCCAGTGTGGTGTGATAACATGGGCGCTATTGGAGATGTTTGCTGTTTATGTAGCCAAGACTTTAAGGTATGTGCCTTAACACTTCAAAAAATGATTTTCTTACTTAAGAAGTCTGGTTTTCCATTACAAATATCTAAACATTCTTAAATTAAGACACATTTACTTGAGAAGGAAAATATCTTGTTTTCTGCAAGATGTATTTAAATAATGTTAATTTAAAATATCTGTCAATGGAGTAAGAAAAACTTAAAAGGAAATACAAGATTATTTTTCTTATGACATTCATGGATATTTTTTCTCGTTTTAAGAAAAAAATAATAGTTCAGCCAAAAATGTAAATTTGCTGAAAATTTGCTCACTATCAGGCAATCCAAATTGTAGATGAGTTTCTTCATCGGAACAGATTTGGAGAAATGTAGCATTACATCATTTGATCACCAATGGATCCTCTGCAGTGAATGGGTGCCGTCAGGTGGATCATCTGCAGTGAATGGGTGCCGTCAGAATGAGAGTCCAAACAGCTGATAAAAAATATCACAATAATCCACACGTAATCCACACCACTCCAGTCCATCAGTTAAACAAATCTATCATTAAGGCATTTCCTCCGTTGTCCTCTCACATCAAAATCCACTAACATATTAGAACTGTTTTTCGCTTGTAAACGGTGGTATATTTGTTCATATTTCTCTCCTGATTCAGACAAGATGACTTTTTCACCGGACAAAGCAATGTTAGGGATAGAGTGCTTGTTTGAAATTAAAAACATTGTTTATTACAAACACACAGCTTTTCACTTCTTAAGACATTAACTGATGGTCTGGAGGGGTGTGGATTACTTGTGGATTATTGTGATGTTTTTGGACTCTCATTCTGACGGCACCCATTCACTGCAGAGGATCCATTCATTTGTTGGTGAACTATTCCTTTAATATCGAGTCATATTGCTTCTCAAGTAAATGTATCGTGATTTGAGAATGTTTAGATATTTGTGCTAGACAGCAAGACAAAAATACTGTGTAAGAATTCATTTTTGCAGCGTATAATTATAAACCTGAGAAATATTCACTGCAGTAAGTGTGACAACTAGCCCCATTTTACATACTTTCCCACCACCAGAGAAGTACATACAAATTGGGACAAGCGCTTCAGAGAATGTTAACCTGGATATTCAATTTCTCTTTGAATTCCATCGGGTTCCTGTGAGACACGTCATTGTTTGAAGGCAGATCTGTGAGGCACAAAGGACTGTACTGTGAACGCTGAGATCTGAAAACCCATGCAGTACCACAGCAGAGTATGAGAACACGCGGGCGGCCCGTTCCCCTCCCACCGACACCGATGTACTGGTTCCCGCTGGCAGTACTGGTGTGTCACATTGCCGTGTACGACGGGTAATTAGCCGTCATGGGAATATTTGTGGGACTGAGATAAGTAGATGGATCCTTGGTGGGGTTTGCCATCAATCTTGAAACCCCTCCAACCACCCCAAGAGCCAAAGTCTGCCTCTTTTTGAGGACTAAACGTGCATGAACATCACATACTAACCAGTTGACATGGGGAAGACAGATAGTATTTGTATAATATTTGAAGTTCATGGAAGAAACAGAGCATGCAATGTAAACGAGATTCATCACACAATTGATTTGTGAGGAATGCAATGCATTTCTTTTTGTAAAATAGTACTTTTTTAACCATTTAAATGGATTTATTTACATTTTTTATTATTTAAAACATTTATTTACCTTTTTAATTATTTAAACCAATTAATTTAAATATGTAATTATTTAAAAATTTTATTTAATTGCTTTATTTTATTTCTACTTCTCCGTACTGGATTTAATATATTCATAATCAACATTTTTTCTGGGTCTGTCTGGCATCTTGGATTGATTTTTTTTTTTAAAGAGCAAGTATTTAAAGAGCAAGATGACCTGCAGTTAACAAGTGATTGGTCAAAAGAACAATGCCATACTCTAGAACAGTGTTACTGAAGTATTAATTATATATTATTATATTATTTATTCATATTTTGAATTAGCTTTTTATATTTTCAGTTTTAATTTTAGATTTAGTTTAAGTTTTAATCATTTTATGTGCTATTTCTTTTATTATATTTTTAATAACGTTATTATTTAAATTATTTTAGCATTTACTTTTCAGCATTGAATTAAGTGTATTTAAAATCAACATTTTTCTTTGTTCATCTATTTGCATTATTTTATTCATTGGGCCTGCAATGCCACAGTGCATTATGTGATTGCATTTTTTTCTTCGATTTTTCATCTTTTCACTGTGCTTATCTCACATCCATAAAAGTTCTTGACCAGTCATCTTACCGGCAGCAATATGGCAATCAGAAGTTTGAGCTGTAGAAGATAGAGGCAGTGTTTGTATCACCAGGGTTCATTCGTATCTGAGTGCAGACAATCAGGTTCTCAAGCCTTCAGTTTCATGCCGAGTGTTAATTGGCTCTCCAGTTCACACACAGTCTCCGTTCTTCTCTCCAAAGGTAGCGGAGATGGTCTTCAGAGAAAAGAAGATACTGTAATTGAGCTCAATCACTCATGCATGTCCAACGGTCAATCAGTGGAAGCTTCTTTGGAGACCTGGAACATGTCAGCCTCATCAGAACCACCCGCGTAAAGAGCTCAATTCTCTGCATATCCAATGAAATGGTGTTTTAAGATACTGATAAAATGGTAAGTGGGAAGGTATGCTATAAAATAATTGTATAATGTGATTTTGTCTGAGAAATTTCCTTTAATCTTGTAGCAGGTTGCTAAGCAGCTGTAATAAGTGGCATGTCATTATAAGCATCGTCAGGTAGACTGTTATTTTAAGGGGTCGCGTGTTTGTCAAGATAATGATCCCAGGAAGAGACTGCCGCTAATGCAAAAGAAATGGAAGGAATCAGTCAAGAACAGATTACATGCTGGGGGAGGAATTGAGAAGGAGATGAGAAATGGACGTCTGCTGGAAGTGGGAGAGGAATGGCTCGGGGAGGAGGAAAATCTCTGAATGACAAATTCGTATGTCAGAGGTACTGTACGTAGATAGGTAACAGGTTACAGAAAAGATTCACTTTTTAAAACGCAGTGCGCCACGATCCGATTTGCACTGATCAGGTAAAATGTTTAAGCTCATACACAAAACCACCAGTCACAGGAAGTGTGATTTGTGACTCTTTCTTAGAAATATGAGTTAATTCGTGAGAGATAATAGCAGTTTACACCTCACTAGGCATCAGCCAGTTCTCAAATTGCTTCATAAATGGTAACAAATGAACCTATGAACTGCTAAAACAATTCTGAGACTTTTCTGAAGTACGTGGAGATCTTCTATATAGCATGTGGCATAGTTCTCTTGATAAAGACATCATAATGACACTCTTATAGGAGTAGTTAACTTAAAATCAAAAATCTGTCATAGTTTTTTCATCCTCTTTACATTACATATGATTTTCGTTTTTAGTGGAACACAAATAAGATATTAGAATGCTCATACTGCTCTTTTTCATACAATGAATGACAAAAAGTATTCTGGAAGTCATCTGTATGAATTGGGCAACATATTCCAAGTCTTTAGAGGCCATTTGTTGGTTTTGTGAGAAGAACAGACCAAAATTTAGGTTGTTATTGAGAAAAAAATTCCTTGTTTTGGTGCAAGTCATTCAATATGGTTTTCTTTCTTTTGTGGAGTGCAAAGAGAGATGCCACACAGAAGGTTCATGCTGCTCTTTTCCATGCAATAAAAATTAATAGGAACTTAGGCTGTTGAGCTTCAAAAATGACAAAAATTAGGTTTAAGTTTTCATCATTTTTTATTAGTGTTCGTTTTTTTGTTATATTTTGTTGTGGTTTTTTATTTATTTATTTATTTTTATTTCAGTTTTAGTTGTAGTAATTTCAGTACTGAAACTGATTTGTTGCTAAGGCAACATTTCTAATGTTAAAGTTGTGTGTGTGTGTCTGTGTGTGTGTGTGTGTGTGTGTGTGTGTGTGTGTGTATATATATATATATATATATATATATTAAACACATACATACATATATGTTTCAGCTTTATTTCAATTAAATGAAAAGGTTAATTTTTAATACATTAAAATACCTTAAGTTTTAGCAACACTGATCTCAATACGCCAAGTATGAATATGCGCAAATCTGAATGACATTTGCAAATTTTTCCAGAAAATCAAACACATTTGTAATGACATGAGGGTGAGTAAATGATGACAAGGTTTTTATTTAGAGGGAACTGTTCCTTTAAGGTGTTGAGCTTCAGGCAATAACATTTTGTCATTTCTTTCTAGACATCCTCAGAAACTACCGAGAAAATATTTCCTGCTGTCTTGGAAAGACATAATAGAAAAACCTTTATCTCCCCTTTTTTCTCTGTCTGTCTCTTTGTCATCTTCTTTCTCTTTTTTATCGTCTTTTTCCGCCTTGTGTCAGAAAACTGGATTTTCTTCCAGCAGTCATTCTAAGTACAGATTTGTGTACTGGCGTCCACATTGTGATTATAAACAGAGTCCCTGCATAGTTAAAGTGAGGAGATGTAGGTCACACTGTGACCAGCTGCATGAGTCTCTTGTTTCCATAGCACTCATTTACCAGCAGTTCTCTCGCTGCTGCATGAGCCGAAAGTTAATGTCAGGTTGACAGCGTTGGGGAATCTACTCTGAAGTACGTTCAACTACAAAAAAGCAGATTCTACACTACAAGTCTTTGGCAAACAAAGCTAACTACGCTTTGTTTAAATAACGATGTTATTTAAGGCATTAATAAATCCTATATATATATTTTAATATGAAATATTTTATTACATAATTCATAATACTTACACTACGCCTACGTCCTACGTCATCCGCTGGAACGCCACTCTCTCGTGAACGCGCATACGACAGTTTATACATTTTTAAATATAGATAATTTTCTTACATTGATCGATTCACTTCAGAAGGCCTTTATTAACCACCCGGAGCCGTGTGGAGTACTTTTTATGATGGATGGAAGCACTTTTTTGGACTTCAAAATCTTGACCCCTCATTCACTGCCATTATAAAGCTTGGAAGAGCCAGGACATTTTTTAATATAACTCCAACTGAATTCGTCTGAAAGAAGAAAGTCACCTAGGATGGCTTGAGGGTGAGTAAATAATTTTTGGGTGAACTATCCCTTTAACTATAATATTTTACAACTTTTTACAAACTATTAAAAAGACAGTGACTTAAATGAATCAGTGAATCATTTATTTTCATGAATAGTGTGAATGAACTGATTCAGATGAAAATAAGCATTTAACTAATTATTTCACAAATGTTCCGTATTTTACTATTAAGGCAATATAATGACTTGAATCAGTGAATCATTAATTTAATTCATTTAAATGAACATGAGCATTTTGAGTTTTGTGTGTTTTCTTTTCTTTTATTATTTTATGTTCTCTCTGTGGCAGTGCATTAAAATGGTACAAAAATACATTTTATTGCTTGTTTTTTATGCTACACTGCTGGTTGCTGGTAAATGCAGTTTGTTAAATAAAAAAAAAAACTACACTTTTAATTTATGGGAACTATAAATATGTAGTTCAGTCAGTAGCATCAGTACTTTTAGTAACTTCCCAACATTGTAGGCTAATCCTTTGCATTAAATTGTTGTGACATCTGTCAGTGTCATATCTGTCCATGTCAACATTGTGAATTCACTGTGTAGCCAAAAGCAGTTTGCGAAAAGTCGAATCAAAAGTGTCAGTTCATGCAGCCTTGATGTTTGCTGCATTTTATTCATGTATTCAAACGGCACACTGCTGGGGTCTCAACTCTGCTTCCTCTCACATCGGAGACAGCCCGCTAAGGTTAACACCTGTCCCCGAACCGGTAATCTAATCCATATTAAACATCTCAGTTAGACCGTGACCCGCATAATATTAAGCAATTATTATCTCACAGCAAGTCTTCGTCGTGGCGTAGTGAGATATTTCCGTTTTGGCAAGTTTTTCATCGCAAAGTAGAACCTAGAGCAACATTTGCCACCAGCTCAGACATGCCGTTCTGTACGAGGCAGGAAAACAACAGAGAAAAATGCATTTGAAGTCTAAAATTAAAGTGACGCGTGGGAGAAAAAAAGCTATGTTTCGTTAGATAGTAAGTCAAGGTGTTAAAAATAAACATCCACCTGTTTCTGTTTCAGGTTGTGGAGGTGTGAGAAGAAAATGAGCAGCCTAGGGAAAAAATTTGTTGTTATTTTGACATCGCAAGTATTTTACATGCACCAAAGGTCACTGAGTCTGCCTTTAACAATATCTAATAATAACAGGTACTTATTAATGAGTTTTGAGAGAAATCCTGTCATTTCACTACTTCTGGCTGGTGTATATACAAGTATGTATCAGCAAAAGCAATATCACACTTAAATGTCTCACAGGGTTTTTGCAGGTCATAAAAAGTTCTTAATTCACCTTTCCACAAATGAAGGCCCAAAAAAGGCCTTCAATCAGAGCAGAAAGTCTTAAATCGATAAAGTCATGGCATTAAATGTTGCATGTAATGCTAAAAATGAATATCTTCCTCAGTATTTCTGTCTTGTAATTTGAGACGCAAAATGAAGATATCAAGTCTGTTTTATGAGAAATTGAACAAAATTAAGTGATTGAAGAAATTAATTTAAAAAATTAAGAGTTAAAAAAAGAACAAATTTTTGTAAATATCTGTATATCTGAATATGGGGTTTGAAAACTTTTTTCCCCTTTGAATTAAGCTACACTGGCATTAAGTTACATTACATTAAGTCCACTGGTGGATATTTGTTCCTTTTAAACATAACCTTGCTTCATTTTGATCAGTTTCACAGAAAAGACAAATACATAGAACATCACTTTTTGTGCAGTGTGATCATTGATCAGAAGGTACAGTAAAAGTTATTTTCATATTCTTTTTTTGTAAAATGATTAAAAATGTAATAGCGATTTTTCAAACCTAGAAGTGTTTACAACTTATTGTGTTCTCCCTATTTACTTTTAGAACATATGTTCTCTTCAGTTTATTCCTTAAATTTTCTTTATGGTCTTAAAACATCTTGAATTTACATTCATAAAACCTGTATAAACCCAAAGTACTATAAAATGCCATAGAGATGAACTATTATTCAGTTCCTTTATTTCTTTAAAGTAATCAATGTACACTTTCATAGTATATATCCTATCAAGAACGCTCAACAAGGGGGGAATCGTTGCTCTATGCTAAACAGGTATCCAGAGAGCGTGACTCATGTTATTGGGATCACAAAGCATTGCTTTACCTACCGTGTTTGGTAATAACTTTATACCAAGGAAATATTGAAAAGGTGCGCTTATGCAATGGCTAACAGCATCTTCCATGGGGGAAGTCGTGGCCTAATGGTTAGAGAGTCGGACTTGAAATCCAAGGTTGTGGGTTCGAGTCTCAGGTCCGGCAGGGATTGTAGGTGGGGGAGTGAATGTACAGCGCTCTCTCCCACCTTCAGTACCACGACTGAGGTGCCCTTGAGCAAGGCACTGAACCCCCAACTGCTCCCCGGGCGCGGCCGCAAAAAATGGCTGCCCACTGCTCTGGGTGTGTGTTCACGGTGTGTGTGTGTTCACTGCTGTGTGTGTGCACTTTGGATGGGACAAATGCAGAGCACTAATTCTGCGTATGGGTCACCATACTTGGCCTCACGTCACTTTCATATTCATATCATATCAGCTGTGTGTAAAAGTAGGTCCTGCTTGTATGACTCATCTGGTTTAAAATAACCTGAAACTGATACATTCAAGAGTTTTCACCCTTGACTGAAACAGTATACTTGACAAAGCATAGTTTATCAGATTTGTATGTGGAACTCTACATGAAAGTTGATTTTAATAATTATGCGATCTGTATAAGACATTCAAATAGTTTTTCCAAAGAAATATGAAATTGCATCACTTGAAAGTGGCTTCTGTGCAAGCTGTGCCTGTGAAATTTCACTGAAATGTTGGTAATGTAATGCATTTTATATTCTTTATATTTTGAAGCGTCGGTCCCATTCCAAGTGACCAGCACAGCTCTGTTCAACTGAAGAAAGTCAAACGGGGTTGGAACAACACTGGTGAGTGAATCATGACAACATTTGAATGATTGTGTGAACTATTTCTTTAAAACAAACGTGCTAGCTTCCTATTAGTTGGATCAGTCGGCCTACTGACACATAATATTTCAGTATAGCATATGTTTGTTAGGGCTTCGTCCATGCGCGTCACTCCTCTCTCAGTGTGGCCCGTGTCAGTCTCCGTCACATTAACAGCTAATCAAGATCTGAGTGATTTCCTGTGGGGAGTGTGTCCTACTTAACCATCTTCCCAAAGCCGGTGATTCCCACATTAATCTCCCGCCCCCCAAGAACACTTCTATCGATTTGTGTTTCCCTGTGAGCCAGTCTCAACTTGGAAGTGATGAACAGGATTAGACTGAAATGAGCAGTCAGGGGAAGGAGGTGTTAATGCTGAAGGCAAGAGAGGGAGTTTTCAGTCATAGAGCCAATTGCTTGTCTTTGTTATTCTTTTTAAGTGCTTTGCTTTACTTTATCTTATTGAGTGAAATGGTGTGATGGTTTCTAATTAGAAGTAACCAAGTGAATGTTGCACAGAGAAAAGCAGTTCTACTGAAAATTAAATTAGCAAGATCATAATACTCAAAGATACTGATGTGGACACACTTCTCCCTCAATATTCAGAATAATGGGACGATCAATATGGGGTTTTCAGTTACCAGTTTGTAAGTTTTATATTTTGAATAACCTTGAGAATTCGGTTGCTTTCTTGAATATTAGATATTCAGATCTTGAATATTCTAATTTTATCTCATGAATTCAGGGTTGTGTGGCAAATTGATGTGAGAGTGCCTAATTAAAATTAATTTGCTGACTTTGAATTGAACTTGAATTGAGGTAGCAAACAGAATCCAAATTTGGAATGATAATTTAAGGATTAAAATGTTTTTATTGTTATACATTTCATACATTTACATTTTTAATAATAATTTGTTTTCATTTTTGTATTTCCAGAAACATTGGATGATTTTAATAATCAACCTCTGGAATACCAAGATTTTTTAATATTTTGGAAGAAGTCCTTATACTCACCATTGCTGCATTTATTTGATCAAAAATTAAAGGGGTCATATGATGCGATTTCAATTTTTCCTTTCAACAAATGCCTCGTTTATAATGGGTTTTAATGTTTTTGTCTCGTCGCTCTGGCCGGACAGGGCATCACAGTATGGTAGGGGCGTAACAGTTCCGTCACACGCTTGAGGTATTCGGCCAATCACAACACACTGGATAGCTGGCCAATCAGAGCACACCTCACTTTTCAGACCGATGAGCTTTGTAAAAATCGATGCGTTTCAGAAAGGAGGGGCATAAAGGAGAAACAATAATGTACAGTATTTGGAAAATAATGTGTTTTTTTAACCTTAAACCGCATAAACACATTTCATTACACCAAATAATGTTCTTTTTAGCAACATCATATGACCCCTTTAAGCAAATACAGTCACATTGTGAAATATTATTATTCTATTTTATTTGTTTTAATGTAATTTATTCCTGTGATGCAAAGCTGAATTTTTAGCTCCAGTCTTCCTTCTAAGATTTGATGTTCAGGAAACATGTCTTATATTATTATCATTAATGTTAAAAACATGGAGTTGTGCTCCTTAATACTGCTGTGGAAACAATGATACAGCATTATTTAAAAAAGAAATATTTTGTAACATTATAAAAGTCTTTACTGTCACTTTTGATCAATTTAATGCATCCTTGCTGAATAAATGTATTCACTTTTTTTTTAAATACATTTTACTTACTTTTGAACACTAGTGTATTTATCAAAGGACTATGGAATGTATTATCATCTTTTCTATGTGCTTGAGTTGTTGCTTAGTAAGAATGCTCCTGAGACATGAGATTCAGGTGAAGTTGGCATTAAGCGGAATATTAACTCTGATAAAGTGTTGTTGTTTTGACAATATTTCATGAAGTGTTTCCTCCCATATGGAGAAAACTTTAAGGCAGCACTTTCATATACCTCCTCAGCTCAGAATGATTTGTTATCTCATCAGACAGGCCTGAATGAACTCACTGAGGACTCCAGCTGCCCAACTTTATCAACATAACATCAAGTTCTAGTTTAAACTAATTTTATAGGTGATTTATTTCATATTGAAACAGGAGGTTGGAGCGGCATGTTGCCTGTTTTTAATCATGATTTGCTGCTTGCTAATGCTAAAGAAACACAGGTGGAGAAGGATGTTCTCATTTTGTGCACCCATACAAAAAAGTCATGAATATTTTTGATCCATTTTCTGGAAAGAGCAAGACTAAATTTTAGTGCATTTATCAGCTCAAATGTACTTTACACTATTGCTAACAGCAACATTTCCATTCAAACAATGAGTCCAAAACAGCGATAATGTAAAGAAAACCAGGCTGATTACATCAGAAATGGCAGAGAGAATGAAGACTCATCTTGCGTTTTCAGTGAATTATTCATTCCTGTGTGTTTCACTTTAAAATATGAGTTCTGTCATATTCTGTGAAATACAGACTGAACCCAGATAGCACACGTACGTCTGCAAGATGTCTGTGAAAGATCGCTTCATCTGCTGTGTAAAAACATCTGATAGACATCTTTCAGATGTCAGTTTTACTACGTCAAAACATCCCACTGCTGTATGATATGCAAAATGTGTTCTCAGCTGGATAAAGCAAACCAGCTTCTCGCTAGTAAGGTTTTGATGGATGAGGATTCAAGGTAAAGACGATTGCGGTGATGTACTGGAGTCGTACTGTAAACACACATGAGTCTGATATATTGATGCACAAACAAACCGTGTATGAACGCTCTTGACGCACAGATCATACATTGAATTTATGCACAGACACATTTCAGTACATTCACGTTGTTTCCACACACATTCAGGATAATGTTTTGATTTGTCTTGTGTATGTTGCTGTGTTTAGTCATTCTGAATGGATCAGTGTACTGTAGTAGATATATGCAGTCCGCTCTGGGCTGCATTTGCCAAAAGCATCGTAAGCCCAGGGCGGTTAGTTTAGTTTTTATTTTTTTAGGCATCTCCATGTGGTCCTGTTCGCTATCACAACTTGACTTGTCTACTGTACACATGAATTCTGAAAAGTTTTTTCAGTATTTTTTTTATGTGAGTTTATGTGTGCATAAATGTATCAACTGGACCTTCAAACTTGCAAAAAAATAGTTTAGTGAGAATCACTCTTCAGTCTTTTGGTTTAATTTGCTGGATATAGCAAATGATGACAAAATGAGCGTTAAACAAGATGAATGGTGTATGCTTTATTTCATAAGTGTGCGATTAATCTCGATTAATTACAAAAAAAAGGTGTGATTAATCTGATTAAAATTTTAAACCTATTCACAGCCCTACTTATTTCTAAACTAATCAAGAAGTTTTGCTTTTCTTGCTCTTGTGATCTGTGTTTACTGTTTAGGGCAAATGACAAACAATCTGTCATCTTCCATGGTCTTCAAAATCCTTCAGGCATTTTATGTTACTAATTATGAGTTTATTGTAAATACAACCATCTACAAGAGGAAATGAGCTCTTCACCATGGCACATTAACAATATTTATGCTGTACTGTGCTTTACACTCTCAATCAAGTGTAAATGAATAATTTGTCAGTGTTATTGTATGGTGAAGGCTTACTTTTCCTAGAATCAAATTATTAACAAGCAGCAAAGTTTTTTCCCAGTCACCCATACAAACAGCATTATACTAAACATTATTCTCATCTAAACAAAGTGAGCGAGCCTCGGTGCCCCTCAGGGCTGGATTCATGCCCACCAAACTGATTAGCATTGCATTTCCCGTTGTCATGAACTGCTCAGAGACACGAAGGCTGAGGATCCAAATGCAGTTTATTCATATAGGGTATTCCACAATCATGATCCAAACACAGGCAAAAGTCATAAACCAGCAAAACTTTACAGACAAAGAGTAATCCAGAACAAGGGGCAGATTAAACCAAGACACAGGAAATAATGGCTCAGAAACACAGTACTTAACACATGCAAGACTTCACCATGAATGACTGCATGAACCAGGCTATATATATACACTGTATAGGGTGAGCACAGCAGACAGGGTTAACAAGACACAGGTGCAAACAATGAGTGCTGATGAGTCCGGGCAAAGGATTGTGGGAAATGAAGTCCAAGACTGAGTGACAGAGTTATGGGATGGAGTGCCCTCTGGTGGTTATCAAGGGCACTCCAGCTAGTGATCATGACACCCCTCCTGCCTGCCATACATATTGTATGGAAGTTTATTTCCGCCATGGAATAAAAAAAATGAAAAAAGTTTTCTCACAATTCTTGAGTTTATATCTCACAATTTGGAAAAAAGACAGAACTATGAGACAAAAAGTCAGAATGGTGAGACAAATTCACAATTCTGAGAAAAAAAACCATTGTGAGATATAAACTCAGAACTGCAAGAAAAAAGTCTTGCAAAGACTTGCAAAAGAAAAAAGAATTGTGATACATAAACTCGTAATTCTGAGTCTGAATTGAATATAAATTTGAAATTGCAAGAAACAAATTAGCTTGTTTCTGCCTTTTTTCTGCCATTTGCAACTTTTTCTCACAATTCTGACTCTTTTTTTTTCTCTTGAGTTTATATTTCTGTTCTCTCACAATTGTGAGATATAAATTCAGAATTGCAAGAAATGTCAGAACTGTGAGATAAAAAGTCACAATTACTTTTTTTATTTATTTTTTATTCCGTGGTGGAAATAAGCTTCCATACATGTTAGTATACTAAATTAACTTTTAGTACAGTGGTCTTCAACAGAGGATGTTTGAACTACAAAAGAGTCTGGCTCCACATAATTCACCATTATTTCTATTTATGGTCATTCCCACAGCTTTCCAGTCTCTTTTTGATAACAACACAGGAGGACATTGACCGCAGTATTCTTTCCATGATCACTCTGAATAATTGCTTCGGGTCTGTCTCTTTAAACTTAAATTTGTGCAAGCAAAACCCTGTGGAGTCAAGCAATCTTAAAGGGTTAGTTCACCCAAAAATGAAAATTAGCTTGTGTTTTACTCACCCTCGAGGCATCCTAGGTGTATATGACTTTCTTCTTTCAGACGAATCCAGTCGGAGTTATATTAAAAATTGTTTTTTAATAATTGTTGGGCTGCGTTTCCCAAAAGCTTCGTAAGCCTAAAAAGTTCGTAAAAATGATCGTATGACTGATCTTAATATTACGGTCTGTTTCCCAAAAGCATCTACGAGTGCTCTGGAGTAATTGTAAAGCCCTAAGTGCATCGTAAGAAGACAGATTTATGCGGTCACCTGCAGGACAATCGACAGATTGCACCTTTAACTTTATTCAAGTGCAATGTGATTATAATATAAAGTTTTGATTGTACTTTCTTCTACACTTTATTACTCGTTTAAATTGAATGACTGAACAACAAAAAAATTAATAAAAGAAGTAATGTAGGAAATATGCTTCAAAGACTGGGGGGAAAAATCTCTCAATGACATACTGACGTGCACGAAAACCAATGTATTGGACCCGGAAATAACATCTCTACATAGATATTATATACTATAATATATATTTTTGTATAAAGTATATTGTATATTTTTATGTAAAGTATAATATTATACGTATAAATATAATATATAATATAATATAATATAATTGTTATTATATACAAGTTGTCTGGAACGCAGCATTAGGTTAACATTTCAATAAACGACCGTTTACTACAATTATGAGCCATTCTTTAAGGTGACATTTCAGCACTTGACAAACGGATAGCGACTCCTAAGTAG
>NW_015549598.1:806693-824770 GCF_001515605.1 Sinocyclocheilus anshuiensis | reverse complement strand
ATGACTTTCTTCTTTCAGACGAATCCAGTCGGAGTTATATAAAAAATTGTCTTTGATCTTCCAAGCTCTATCATTGCAGTCAGCGGGTGTTGCAGTTGAACAGTCCACAAATCGTCAAATAAAGTGCGCGCAAAGCCGCGCATCCATAATAAAACGTGCCTCGCACGGCTCCGGGGGGTGAATATGTTTCATATTTCAAACGTAATAAACACTTTTCTCTCACTTCCGTTATCTGTCATATGCGGAAGCCGTTCCGGCAGATGACATAGTACGTCGGGATTGCGTGATTAGTGACGAATGCAGAGAGAGAACAAAACAAAACACCGGTCACGAATTAGAAGTACAAACCGAGGATTTGCAAAGAAAAATGTCAGAGGATTTCGATATAAACCAAGAGGAGACTGGTTTTCCTTTGCTAAAGTAAGGAAACTTTGCTTCCTGTGCTCCTATAAACAAACTCGCGAGACTAGCATATCTCACAGGCGCGCCATCCGCCGGAACTTCAGTGACAGATACCGGAAGTGAGAGAAAAGTGTTTATTACGTTTGAAATATGGATATTTTTCTTACAAAAACGCATGCATTCACTACAGGAGGCCTTTATTCACCCCCCGGAGCCGTGTGAGGCACGTTTTATTATGAATGCGCGCGAATTTCGAATTTCTTTATTTGACGACTTGTGGACTGTTCAACTGCAACACCCGCTGACTGCAATGATAGAGCTTGGAATAGCCAGGACAATATTTAATATAACTCCGACTGGATTCGTCTGAAAGAAGAAAGTCATATACACCTAGGATGGTTCGAGGGTAAGTAAAACACAGTCTAATTTTCATTTTTGGGTGAACTAACCCTTTAAATAGCTTCTTTCAAACCGAGTGTAACGTTTGATGATGCACATATTTATGGACCATTGTGCACACAGTTCTGCTATAAACCTCCATTTATTTCAAACTGTGCGCTGCTTCATTTGTTTTAATTAACTTGTTTACAATTTGTTTGGCAGATTTTCCTGCTGCCTGAACTCTGAATGTGAAACAGCTGCTGCCCATAGTAATGTAATGACATGATTGTATTTCTGTTGTTCCACCTTGAATTTCTTTTAAAAATAGTGATCAGAACCAGAACCAGCTCAGTTTTGTGTGACAATGTCTGAACTTTTTGTACTCTTAACAAATAATGACTCAAAAACAGGTTTATTTGTCATATGGAAATGGAAAATGTGGACAAGTGAATCATGGGATACAGGTAATTTATGCATACAGAAAATTTGCATAGTACAGTATACATACTGTATAATGCAGAAATAGTGTAGGATAGTTAACTGTTACTATGCTGTTTTGAACCGTACTTTTGATTATGAGTAAATTCATCATCACTTACATTTAGGTTCGTACATGTTTGGCATAATATTTTCTGTGACTTGAGATGCATTCATTCCACACTATTTAGATAGTTAAGCTGATATTAATGTTTTCTGAAGGGATTATTTGCATTAAAGTCAGTTTTGTTTTTGCTCTCAGCAGTCGGTAATAGAAATGAGTCTGTTGTTGCAATTGAATCTCAGTTTTCAATATCTTTTGTTGTTTTAAATGATGTAAACACAAGGGGGGAAAGACTGAGATTTCAGTCAAATCTGGGAGAACGTCTTAGTTTATGTCTGGCCAGATTTCCTCTCTTCTCTTCAGACTCCATATAGAAGCGCATTAGCATTATCAGTGCAATATAGCTGCTTCTGGCAAGATCTCTGTTTGTCTATTCCACTCTGGGATTCATCCAGAAATCAGTCTAGACAGGACACACGACAATCAGAGCAGACAGAGAAGCTTAATGGCAATAAATCTGGTCATTTGTTGAGGCCCAGAATAAACCGTCTGTATTTTGAGAGAGTTTGTAATGGGCAGATGCTTGAAAATGCTCTTGTTTCCCGTGAACTTCTCTCTCAATTTGAGTAGTTACTCTGCACAAATGTACCAGACTGCTAATTAAAACATGGACAGATTGTGTGTAGATTAAACCTGATTGCGAGGAAGTTGTTCGTTTAATTATTAAAGAACTGCAGCACAGTGCATCTTTACAGGGCCTCCTGCTGGTTTCCCCCACCACTACTTCAGTTTGAACGTCATTTGTGCTAGAAATTTCATCATTTAATTGTTGTATCATTGAATTTCAAAAGGGAACCAAAATTTCAAACTACAAACACCACGTCTTCACAGTCTTCAGGTTGCTGTTCAACAAATAGGTTCCAATGGCCAATTCTTAAAATATTACCTCAATCCTATGGTAATGTAGCCTTTGGGAAAATACCAAAAGCTGTCATTTCTAAAATTAACCCTAGAGCACTGCATTAATAACCCATATTACAGTAAGTTTCGTTTTTAAAGTGAATCATGGGATACAGGTAATTTATGCATACAGAAAATTTGCATAGTACAGTATACATACTGTATAATGCAGAAATAGTGTAGGATAGTTAACTGTTACTATGCTGTTTTGAACCGTACTTTTGATTATGAGTAAATTCATCATCACTTACATTTAGGTTCGTACATGTTTGGCATAATATTTTCTGTGACTTGAGATGCATTCATTCCACACTATTTAGATAGTTAAGCTGATATTAATGTTTTCTGAAGGGATTATTTGCATTAAAGTCAGTTTTGTTTTTGCTCTCAGCAGTCGGTAATAGAAATGAGTCTGTTGTTGCAATTGAATCTCAGTTTTCAATATCTTTTGTTGTTTTAAATGATGTAAACACAAGGGGGGAAAGACTGAGATTTCAGTCAAATCTGGGAGAACGTCTTAGTTTATGTCTGGCCAGATTTCCTCTCTTCTCTTCAGACTCCATATAGAAGCGCATTAGCATTATCAGTGCAATATAGCTGCTTCTGGCAAGATCTCTGTTTGTCTATTCCACTCTGGGATTCATCCAGAAATCAGTCTAGACAGGACACACGACAATCAGAGCAGACAGAGAAGCTTAATGGCAATAAATCTGGTCATTTGTTGAGGCCCAGAATAAACCGTCTGTATTTTGAGAGAGTTTGTAATGGGCAGATGCTTGAAAATGCTCTTGTTTCCCGTGAACTTCTCTCTCAATTTGAGTAGTTACTCTGCACAAATGTACCAGACTGCTAATTAAAACATGGACAGATTGTGTGTAGATTAAACCTGATTGCGAGGAAGTTGTTCGTTTAATTATTAAAGAACTGCAGCACAGTGCATCTTTACAGGGCCTCCTGCTGGTTTCCCCCACCACTACTTCAGTTTGAACGTCATTTGTGCTAGAAATTTCATAATTTAATTGTTGTATCATTGAATTTCAAAAGGGAACCAAAATTTCAAACTACAAACACCACGTCTTCACAGTCTTCAGGTTGCTGTTCAACAAATAGGTTCCAATGGCCAATTCTTAAAATATTACCTCAATCCTATGGTAATGTAGCCTTTGGGAAAATACCAAAAGCTGTCATTTCTAAAATTAACCCTAGAGCACTGCATTAATAACCCATATTACAGTAAGTTTCGTTTTTATATACTCCCTGTTGAAAAAAACAGCATATGCTGGTTAGGTATGTTTTGACGCTGGGATGCTGGTTTAAGCTGGTCCTTTGCTGGATTAAGATGGTCCTTTGCTGGTTTATGCTGGTCATGTGCTGGCAAAGGAAAACCAAGAAAATGCATGCCGTGTCAATAATTTTTTGATGTCACTTGTAATAATTTACATGTTGTGATTGAGAGAAACTGCACTTTTCTCATTCAAATCATGTTATGTCCAACACGCATAGATTATGTAATACTAATTTTAAGTGAATTCTCCCAAAAAGATTAGTTTTTTTCTCAAATAGCATCAGGTTTCTTCACAATACCTTATCTGTTCTCAATTAATAAAATAAATATGCCAGCTGGACTGAGAACTGTTTACAGAACTGAATAAAAGGTTGAAACTCTTGCATGTGTGAAAGAGAAGCAGAAGAATGGTCGTCTGTTCAAAATTAGTAATCTTAGACTCATATGATGTGACCAACCAAAAAATAAATAAAATACATTTTCTGGAGGGGTCAAGATAACATCAGAGTTATTAGATGCTCATTAAGCTTGATGCAAACACTTGTGATCCAGCAGACGGGAACAATGGCTTCATTTTCAACTCCAAAGCACAGATCATATGCCACTTTGCTTTCATGTTCCAGCATAAAGGCCAAAGTGTTGGGAAGATTTGTCCCAGGATGCCAAATCAGTGATGCTTTGGTGCACTTGCATTTAGAACCAGCGTGACATAATCATTCTTCTTAACCCTGTAAAGCCTTTTTACACAGAGGCGTCATGCCCATTCAAAGTGAGTCAGAGAAAGACGCGTTTGTACAGCGCTGCCTTATAACCAATCACACACGACTCTGTTGAGCTTATGAATGCAATGGCCAATCAGAGGCGTTCAGATGAGTCATCGCTTAAACGTTCACTTGCTAGTTGACTGAATTATAAACAACAAAGTGCATATGTGCGTAAGAATGTAAGTAAGATATTCTGATCCAGCAGACGGGAACAATGGCTTCATTTTCAACTCCAAAGCACAGATCATATGCCACTTTGCTTTCATGTTCCAGCATAAAGGCCAAAGTGTTGGGAAGATTTGTCCCAGGATGCCAAATCAGTGATGCTTTGGTGCACTTGCATTTAGAACCAGCGTGACATAATCATTCTTCTTAACCCTGTAAAGCCTTTTTACACAGAGGCGTCATGCCCATTCAAAGTGAGTCAGAGAAAGACGCGTTTGTACAGCGCTGCCTTATAACCAATCACACACGACTCTGTTGAGCTTATGAATGCAATGGCCAATCAGAGGCGTTCAGATTAGTCATCGCTTAAACGTTCACTTGCTAGCTGACTGAATTATAAACAACAGAGTGCATATGTGCGTAAGAATGTAAGTAAGATATTCATTTCACAGTGTAAACAGCTTCAGTTATTTAAATGTGAGTTTTTGATAGTGCCTGAACTCTGGCTAGACTGAAGTGAAAATGTTCTTTGATAATGTAGGCTAAATGTTCTTTGCTCTGTAAAATGAAAATGTTAGTAACTTACAATATTGTTATTAAATTCACATGAAATACAAAGTCAGTCGTATTAAAAATATTTTATGGCATGACACCCATATCTGGTACTTAAGTACAACGTTTTTTATGTGTAGTTAATAGATTACACCAGGGGTGCCCAAACTCGGTCCTGGAGGGCCGATGTCCAGCAGAGTTTAGCTCCAACCTCCCTCAACACACCTCCCTGGAGGTTTCTAGTATGCCTATTAAGAGCTTGATTAGCTGGTTCAGGTGTGTCTAATTGTGGCTGGATCTAAACTCTGCAGGACACTGGCCATCCAGGACCGAGTTTGGGCACCCCTGGATTACACTGTTAGTCTACTTTACCCATCACCCATTATAGATCAATCTGGTGCAAAACGCATTTACTTACACATGTTTGAGAATCGAGATATTTCCTGATATAGTTAACACGTTTGGAAATATTTCGAATAAAAAGGATAAAAATAAAATAAAAGCATATGACGAGCCCCCACCCCACTCGTGCCCCCTCACAAATCATGAGTGCATGACGCCCCTGGCCTTACATATAAAGAAGAAAAATCATGTTGGCATCTACTGTATAAAATGCCCTTGTCTTTGAGGTCATCCTCTGTTTAACTTTAAATTCAGCATGTAGTGCCGGTCATATCTTATAGCGCTCTCATTTGCATGCTTTATACCTCGTACTGTTTTGTAATTCAATGCATCTTCCTTTCTGTGCAAAGCATTCATCAGTTTGACAATGTGAAACAATTCACCCAATTTTAAAAAAAAATCAAATATATTGTAAAACACACTTTTTACCATTCAAAATACAGCACCATGTAAAACCAATAAAATCTAGACATGCTTTCGAAATCCTAAAATAAGCTGTATTCTCTAAAATGTGTGTCTGGCTGGCGAACAGCTCAGGGACCTGTTTTATGGCCTAAGCAGACATTTTAATGTGTAATTGAGAAACAGTCATTCTGTCTAGAGGTACCACAGCAGACAGACTGTCTTTGTATTTTTGTCCCTATTGTATTGTCCACAGCATTGTTTTTTAAATGTAGTCATTTTAAGACACAGGTGAGATGGAGGCCGCTCATGCAAACTGACAGACATCATAAGGGCCATCATTACCTGTGTATCACTTTTCTAGTTAAATGATTAAGATGTATTATTGAGTAGACCGTCTTTAGTTACTTGCTGCCACCTATTGAACAGAAAGGTTAATTACACATGAATCAGTTTTTGTAACTGTATAACTTTAGTATGTTGTTTCAATATTATGATGCCATGCGATTAAATTATTTAGATCTCTATTTATATCCTTACTCATTTTTTATTTTTTATATTCTGAGGCTCTTTGTAATATGTGTCACTTTTTGTAGTATTTAACTGCGTAATTGCAATGTGTACATTTTTTTTGAAAGTGTTAAAAGAATCCATAGTATATAGCCTAGTTGAATGACTTGTTTGTTACGCGCAAATAAAAAGTTTAATTCAAAATTTCGTTGTTTTTTTTTTGTTTTTTTTTTGTTTGTTTCTTCTTCTTCTTGGACACATTTATGCACTAAAAAGTATATTTTAGAACTATCAATCCGGAATGATTTGTACAAAATCACAGGTAACTTTACAGGTAACACGTGAAAAGCATAATTAAGGCCTATTGTACCTGTACGATTAAAGATACATTCTGAGCTTCTACTACGCCCATTTAGGTGTCTTCTTCCCGCTTTCATCTCTGTGAGAAAACTCTCCGTGCGCTACTTTCGTTGTCCTCCTCTCCAGCAGGGGGAAGCTGTGCTCCGTTAACACTCGCGCGCCAGCGTAGAATAAGAGCAGCGACAATAACAACAACAGCGGCGTTCGGCAGCTGGCTGTACGGTTATTGCCTAATGTGAGCTATCACATTTACATTCAACATTATAAAATCACTTTGATTTATTTGTTTAGCGTCAGGACAACTCGTTGGATCTTTTGAACATCTTAATGGTAACGTTGAGTGAGAGGTTATGTCAACCTGATTATATTGTAAAAGGAAGATGATTTTCTGTGCTCGTTGTCGTGTTGTTGTGGCAGCTTTAGTATGTTAAACCGCTGTCTCCTGCTCATTCAGGATGATTAGATCTAGACAATAAAACTCCTGAAGATATCAGAAAAGCAGCAGTGAACTCTTCTCGGACATCATGGCCCAGCAGAGAGGAGTCAACAGCCTTCAGTTCAACCAGGACCAGAGTGAGTCTTAAATATAATTTCCCTTGAGAAACATCCTGCTATATAATTGCAAATGTTGCTAGACTGATTTTATATATGTGTGTGTATATATATATATATATATATATATATATATATATATATATATGAAGAAAACTATTGATCTTAGTACCTAATTGCATATCATATTGACTTTTAGAGTTAACTCTTTAATGTTACTACTAATAATAATGTACTAATAATTAGTGATTGATTGACTGACTTTTTTTTTTAAATATTGATATCTAGAGAGCAGAGTGGCCAATAAAATGTTAATATATTTATAATACAATTTCATGATCGCAAATTAGACCTATGCAAAATTTCAAATGAACACATATTTTTTACGCAATATTTTTGAAACCAGAAAAAAAATGTGCATTGTTTTGACAAAGTGGATTTTTAAAAGGGGAAATAAAGCCAATGTTCTCATAAATTAAATAAAACATCAGAAAAATACTTGTTAGTCACTGTTAATAATGTACTGATGATCTTTTCTGTATTCATTAGCTTTGACTTTTTCCATGTTATTTAGGTTGTTTCTGCTGTGCCATGGAAACAGGTGTTCGTATTTACAATGTGGAACCTTTAATGGAAAAGGGCCATTTAGGTAGGATAAATCTGTTTTCCTTTTTAAAAAAACTTTTTGTAGACTTATCTGTTGATTGTGTGTGATTGGTTATAGATCACGAGCAGGTGGGGAGCATTGCTCTGTGTTCAATGCTTCATCGATCAAACCTCTTGGCTGTGGTGGGAGGCGGCGTCAACCCCAAATTCTCCGAAATCTCAGGTACACTGGTAGTCTAAATTGCACTTATATACTTGGATAAAGTACACTTAAACTGCTTCCTTCAATCCAGACTTTATATGAGCCGGAATAAACTGTGTGTGTGGTTTTTTTTTTTTCATCTTATCTCTGGCAGTATTAATTTGGGATGATGCTCGGGAAGTGCGAGACCCCAAGGACAAATTAGTTCTTGAGTTCACGTTCACCAAACCAGTGCTGGCTGTGCAGATGAGACATGACAAGTAAGATATCCAGCCATTAAACAATAGTGTTTCATTTTTACACTTAAAAATGTTGTTTGTATTACTAATGTCTCATTTCATGTTTTTGTATGTGAAGAATCATCATTGTCCTGAAAAATAGGATCTACGTGTATAGTTTTCCCGACAACCCTGTCAAGCTGTTTGAGTTTGACACTCGAGATAACCCGAAAGGTATTGTGAGCATTGCTTGCAATTTCGTATAGTTTCATCAGAAAGAGGCTTGACTTGTTTTTATGTATTTTTCATCACTGTATTTTTGCGTTTGTAGGTTTGTGTGACCTGTGCCCTAGTTTGGAAAAGCAGTTGCTGGTTTTTCCTGGACACAAATGTGGCAGTCTACAGTTAGTGGTAAGATTTATGTGCAAATTATTATAAAATATTACAGTAGTGAATTGAATTTGGCATATTCAAACTTGCAGTCATTTATTAAAGGAATAGTTCACCCAGAAATGAAAAGTTGCTCAAAATTGAGTCAAAATTTAGATGTAGATTTAGATGAGTTTGTTTCTTCATCAGAACAGATTTGGAGAAATTTAACATTAGTGAATTTATCAAATGCATTGTCAGTGAATGGGTGCCGTCAGAATGAGGTTCCAAACAGCTGATAAAAACATCACAATAGTCCACAAGTAATCCACACCACTCCAGTCCATTAACATATTGTGAAGCGAAAAGCTGCATGTTTATAATAAACAAATCCATCACTAAGACATTTTTTAACTTCAAACCATTGCTTCCATCTAAAAATATAATTTCTCTATCCATAATAGGCATTGTGCTCAATGATCCATCATGGCACACTGGAATGTCATGGCAAAATTGAGCTTTAAATGTTTAAAAGAACTACTCAAGGAAAGGATAAACTAATCAGTATCTCTGTTATTTGACAATGAGAGTAAATGGAGATTTTGGAGACCTATCCTGATCATAGAGCTTCAGAATGGATCTTAACAGTGCTCAAGATCAACATCTGCAATGAAAACTTGTTTGCACACAGAGATTTCTCATTAAATTCTCTTGAATCCAAATAATGTGCTTGTATCCACATGAAAGGAGTAGTTTACCCAAAAATTTGCTGAAAATGTACTCACCCTAAGGCCATCCAAAATGTAGATGAGTTTGTTTCTTCATCAGAACAGACCTGAGGAAATTTAGCATTACATCACTTGCTCACCAATTGATGCAGTGAATGGGTGCCGTCAGAATGAGAGTCCTCCAGTGCTTTCTCCAGTGAAAAAGTCATCTCGGCTGAATCAGGAGAGAAATATGAACAAATCAAGCACATTTTACAAGCGAAAATAGTCTGAAATAGTTCTAAACAAATTTGTTGGTGAATTTTGATGTGAGAGGACAAATGGCGATGGACTTTTTCACTGGTGGAAGCGTTATTATGGATTATGGACTTTTATTTTGGCCAGGAGCGACGGTTTGAAATTAAAAATACCTTAATGATGGATTTGTTTGTTACAAACACGCAGCTTTTCACTTCACAAGACATTAATTGATGGACTGGAGTTGTGTGGATTACTGGTGGATTATTGTGATGTTTTTATCAGCTGTTTGGACTCTCGTTCTGACGGCACCCATTCACTGCAGAGGATCCATTGGTGAGCAAGTGATGGAATGCTACATTTCTCCAAATCTATTCTTCTTCATGTTGGATGGAATTTTTAATGTTCATGACTCTGACAGGACCTTTCCAACACAAAACCTGGCACATCATCTGCTCCATTCACTATCAACGCCCACCAGAGTGAAATCGCCTGCCTGGCACTGAACCAGCCTGGCAGTGTGGTTGCGTCTGCATCCAGAAAGGGCACGTTGATCCGTCTGTTTGACACTACAACACGAGACAAGCTAGTGGAACTACGTAGAGGAACCGACCCGGCTACACTCTACTGGTATTGTATTTGAGCTGCTTCTTCATCTAGATTCAAGCTCTGCTCACTTTGGACATTCTCTCAAATTCATGAGGTGCATCCTGGGATACTTTCTAAACAGTATTGAAGGAGTTCACATATATGCTGAACACCTGGCTGCTTTTCCTTCACTATTTAAAAATATTTTAATATTTTGAATAACGAAATTCATGTGTAAACAATTGCTCTACATCAGGGGTTCCCAGACATTTTTGTCAGCTGAACCCCTTAGACATAAAATATTTGTTAATATTTAGTTAATATTTCTATAATTTAAAAACACATTTGCATGTTCATGGTTCTCTGATGTCCATTAATGGTCACATGACATGTAAGTAAACAGATCAAATATTTAATCTTTTTTTAGTGAGTGTTTTATTTGATTGTTTTTATTTTGAATATATATATATATATATATATATATATATATATATATACTGTGTATGTGTATATATATATATATATATATATAGGGCTGTGCATCTATTTTATATAACAGTATATTAAAATTATATTGCAATTATTTTGTTATATGTGATTTGAACTGCAATAAAACATTTCTTATGAAAACGTCTAAAAATATATTTAGAATTTATATAGCAATTTCAGTTTTATTTCAATTAATTGTGCAGCCACATTAATTTTACATTTGATTCATATATTATTATTATTAGCTTTTTATGAACCACTTTTGGGAAACCCTGGTCTACAGAACTTATTTAAGTAACAATTTCAGTAGTATTTAAGTAGAAGCCTTTAGATCAAAAGAATCATAATTTGATTTGAGTTTGTCCAAACTTCTTCAGTGCATATTATATGAATAAATGTGTATTACTGTTTTTTATTGAAAAAACAAACAAACAGCTCCTATTCTGATGATTAATGAAATTAAATAAATGTCAGATTATTTATTGAATTCTGTTGTTTTACAGTATTAATTTCAGCCACGACTCATCCTTTCTGTGTGCATCGAGTGACAAGGGAACAGTGCACATATTTGCTCTGAAAGACACTAAACTGAACCGGCGCTCTGCGTAAGATGAATCAATTCACTAAAAAAAAATCTTGATTGTCATTTCATTACAGTTTTCGTTACATTCTAAGTGTTATTTAGAAATATCCTACTAGGTGTAGTTAGTCACTGGGTTTTATGTGTGGCTTTTTGTCTTCTCTAGTTTGGCGCGTGTAGGAAAGGTGGGTCCGGTCATCGGACAGTATGTGGACAGTCAGTGGTCTCTGGCTAATTTCACGGTGCCGGCTGAGTGCGCTTGCATCTGTGCCTTCGGGAAGAACACCTCCAAAAACGTCAACTCTGTTATTGGTACGTGGGTTTTATTTAAGTCCTTTGAGTGAACTGTTATTGATTTGTCAGTTTCTCATCACTTCTGTCTCTCTTTGAAGCCATATGTGTTGATGGGACATTCCACAAGTACGTCTTCACCCCTGATGGAAACTGCAACCGCGAGGCTTTCGACGTGTATCTGGACATTTGCGATGATGATGATTTCTGAGGCTGGAGATTGAGCTGTAACTAATGTAAACTAGTAGTCACTTAACAGCGAACTCTGCTGGTTGTTCCCGTTGCTTTTTTCTGTGAGTGTATGTTACTGCCTTGTATAATCAAATGTACATAAAATCAGTCCGTGAGTAAATGTCTTGTTAACTTTTATCTTATCACTCCACACACAGGAGTTTCAAAGTCTGTTTACTTGTCCTTCAGAGGTACTCAACCTTTGAACACTTTGGAATGATTTCTCATCATTCTTTGTCCTGTTGGTGTGCTGTTACTCTTGAGGAATAAGGTCTCTCAACCTTTAAGGAACTTTATTCATGAAATCAATACAGCCTTTTGGGAATGAATTTATAGAGCAGGGTTTTGGCTTTGTGTTGTGTTTTATATAAACGATGGTAAATCATAAATCATAGATTTTATCTATAATCAAATCAACCTTTGCATTTTATAATACACTGTTATATAAAGACAAAATATGATGACTAGGTTTCAATGAGTACTACAGTTAATAAGTTTGGGTTTGGTAGGAGTCTCTTATTCTCACTAAGGCTGCATTTATTAGATAAAAATTGCAGTAAAACATATTTTAAAATATTATTATTGTTTAAAATAAATGTATTCTATTTAAATATATTTTTAAAATGTAATTTATTCCTGGGATGGCAAAACATTTATTATCATTGTTGAAAACACTCAAAAAATATGAAAATATTGTAAAATATTTTTGTGGAAACCATGAAATATGCAGTTTTTTTTTTGGTGAATAGAAAGTTCAAAAGAATAGCATTTATTTTAAATAGAAATCATTTATAACATTATAAATGTCTTTGCTGTCACTTTTGATCAATTTATTGCAACATTGCTGATTAACAGTATTAATGTCTTTAACAAAATACTTTTGAAAACAAAAAATTTTGAACTGTAGTGGTTACAAAAAAAATCTGATAATAGCAATCAAGTATAAAGTAAATGTAAATCTAAAACAAAATACTGTGTGTGTGTGTGTATATAATACTGTAAATAACTATAATACTGTCATATATCAACAGCACTGCATATTTAATTCAATATTTCATTTATTATATTAATATACATAACATTTATGTAAATACTTACACAAAATAGTTAACAGTTCTGTTACATTCACATACCACAAACGTACATTTTATGATAGATAGATAGATAGATAGATAGACATGCATATTACTATATAAAATATTGTGAGTTTTGAGTGCACAGGTCTACTTCTGTAAGAAAGTGATGGATGTGTTTATATCAGATATAATCACCACACGACAGAAATACACAATACACGTTTGTATTTGCATATGTATTTGCATTCTCAGCCATAATGGCGCGATGATAACGTTCACAGACATAAACATGATGAGTGTGGAGTCGAGTCAAGGGAGGGAGTGTTTGCGGCTCATTATTACACACGGATGTGCTGAACTGTCCGTGACAACCATCCAAAAACACGCCACACGACCCAGAGAGTGCGTCCCGAGTAGATCAGAGACGGTGGAGGTGTCGTGTTGGCTTGCTTTTGTTGTATGACAGCAGCAGATTGTAGAGCCGAAGGTGGGATTTCTCCTCAGAAAGTGAGTTTTTGTCATGCTAACATGCTAGCCGTCTACGCTAACACAGCAGAGTGACAAGAGAAAAAATATTGAAACGCTGGCTGACTGAAACGCTTTGAAATAATCATAATCTGAGATTTAATCGTTTTAAGTGAATGAAACGTGCTTATTTATGTAAATAACGTGTGTAAATGTGTTACATTTACGGTATGTTTGTGCTAGCTTTTACTAGCTACTCATAGCTTTAGCACAAAACTGATATGCTAAACTGATTATTTTAAAACATTGGTTTTGTTGATTATTATTTTAATCTACATCTAAAAATGTATTTTGAAAGTTTAACACTGACATTTTAAGAATTGACAGGACATTTGCAGCAGGTTAGCATGAACTGAAAGCTAATATTGACGTTTACATTGACATCAAGTAACGTTATCTTTTTATTGACAATAAATGTGAAGAATTTTGACTTTCATTTATGGCATGCCTTACGTTACATACAATATGGAAGATTTGACGCTTGGGCACATGACTGACATAGTGCAACCTTCCCTTTTCAACATGTTTGTGTGTGTTTGGCAATCACAGCCATTGCGTGTCATTTGCAGAGGTTGCATACTAAATAACGTAATTACATATTAAAGCGACCTCACAAGTGATCTTATCGTTTTATTAGGCACAGTTTAGTCCACAAGGATGGCTTCTCGTAAAAAGGTGCTCCTGAAGGTGATCATTCTCGGGGATTCTGGGTAAGTGATGACCTTCTGAACCAATAATGCCTGACAGTGTTATTTAATTTCAAGTTTCAAACACTTAGATTAATAATCGCTCTTGTGTTTGTGTGCTACAGTGTGGGGAAGACTTCTCTGATGAACCAATATGTCAATAAGAAGTTCAGCAATCAGTATAAAGCCACTATCGGTGCAGACTTTCTTACCAAGGAGATGATGGTGGATGACAGGCTGGTGACAATGCAGGTATGAGTCTTTAGATGTGAATTTAGATGTATTTTTATTTTATATACCATCGTTAACTAAAGCTAATCCCATAAAAAATGAATTACATTTTTTTTAATCTAGTTGCCAAGACAACATTTCTCATTTTCTTTTAGTTTAAGCTGAAGTACTAAAATAGCTAAATAAATATAAAAACACAATAAATAAATAAAACCAATATGGACAAAGAAAAGTTATAAAGATGACTAAATCATACAAAATAACATTAACTAAATTTAAAATATAAAAATAAAATCTAATTCAATAAATAAAAACTGTTATAGTATATCAATGATACTAAAATAACACTAATACATATATGTAATATATAAATAATATTATTAATGATTATGCATTTTATAGATAGCATCTTATTTATTTATTTTACCTGAGGTCCAATAACAATGTTAATCAAGTCCTTTCATACTCAGATATACTATTATATTACTATGATTATGTATTTTAATATATAATATATATTACAATATATAATATTAATTATTATTATATATATGTATGGAGAGAGAGAGAAAGTGAGAAAAAAACAAGCAATATTTATATAATTATATTTATTAAAAATATATTTTTTACCTGAGGTAGGCCTGTCACGATAACAACTTTTTGTTATGCGATATATTGCCCCAGAAATAATTGCGATAAGCGATATTATTGTCATTTTAAAGATAATTTTATGCCACTGAATATATAATCATAATGTAACAGCATAATAATGCAAGAAGGCCTACACACTTCCAAATGACAACAAACTTTTAATTTTTAAGAATATTTAAATGATGGGAATTAAGTATCAAAATATTAGATACCTTAAAAAACCTGAATAAATAGTAAATAAACATTTTCTAACAAAAAGTGCAAAGTAACAAGTAGAAAAAAAGAAAAATGTTGTATGGAGATTTTTCCATCTACAGATTTTTCCTGGACCTTCTTTTCTCTGTAAATTAAGGGTGCACACTATTGCTGAAAAACACAACCACTACCTAGCAGTCAGATGTCCGTATGCACAAAGGCACCGATCCCTAAACAAGATCATATCTGCAGATTAAACTTTTTTGTAGAAGCATTTTTTAAATGTTTACTAGCAGCACCTCATGACTACACCACGTTATGTACAAGAAGCTGCAAAAGACACAAGCACAAGTGGAATGTACAAAACATGGTGACATTAATTTTTAAGTAAATATATTGCGTCACCAAAAATTATTGAGGTCATGTACATATATTGCGCGATAAGTCGATATATTGATTATTGCGACAGGCCTAACCTGAGGTCCACTTACAATGTTAGACGAGTTTTTTTGCACTGAAACATATTTTTTGTATTTATAATACATGTGTGTAGTATTATTACATGACCATTTTTCACCCTCCCGACAACCCTCAAAATTAAACGAGTTGTTTTTTTTGTTGCAAAAGATCAAGAACATTTCAAGAACATGATTTCTAATTATATAGCCCTTTAAATGCAAACAATGCAGCACTGTAATATTTTCCTGGCTGTTTCAGATCTGGGACACGGCAGGACAGGAGCGATTCCAGTCTTTGGGTGTGGCTTTTTACCGCGGGGCGGACTGCTGTGTGCTGGTGTATGATGTGACCGCGCCGAACACCTTCAAAACCCTGGACAGCTGGAGGGACGAGTTCCTCATTCAGGCCAGCCCACGAGACCCGGAGAACTTCCCTTTTGTAGTGCTCGGCAACAAAATCGACTTGGAGAACAGACAGGTCTGTCTATACAACAGCACAGGATTACATGTTTACATTTTGACATCAAATTCTCAGAAGAAAGCCCCAGATGATTTCAAAATCTCATTTAAACACAATCTTCTTTCGTTGTTGTCTTATAATGATTGTTGTACATGTAAGCACACACCTGTTGGAGGTACTGAATGGATAGATAGTTAGAGATGGTCAAACTGATTTTATAAAATAGGTAGTATTGATTAGTGTTATTAAAATACTATTATAGCTTTTGTTAATATTTTGAAGTATTTTTTATTTTTTAAAGGATTAGCTCACTTCCAGAATTAAAATTTCCTGATGATTTACTCACCCCCATGTCATCCAAAATGTTCATGTCTTTCTTTCTTCCTTCAGTCGAAAAGAAATTAAGGTTTTTGAGGAAAACATTCCAGGATTTTTCTCCATATAATGGACTTAAATGGTGGCCAGTGGGCTGAAGGTCCAAATTGCAGTTTCAATGCAGCTTTAAAGGGCTCTACATGATCCCAGCCGAGGAATAGAGGTCTTATCTAGCGAAACAATCGGTCTTTTTCTAAAAACAAATTACAATTTATATACTTTTTAACCACAAATGCTTGTCTTGCACTAGCTCGACTTTACGCATTACCAGGGATGTGATTCTTTACGGATTAATCCGGAATTCCGGTTATTTCGGTCTAAAATCATGACCCATGTAATAAAAAAAAATCGGGGGGATGGGGGTGTTCAGGGTGATGCTGGTTACAGCATGATGATTGAAATCACAAAATGGCCTTAAGCAATGAACTAAATAAACTGCGAAAAGGTTATGCACGTAAACATCATGGATGGAATGGTCCTGAGAGCGCTGAAGGAGCTTGCGGCGCCATCTGCTGGACAGTTAAAAGGGTTCAAATGCTTCAATGCACCAAATGCGAGTATAATTAGAGGTCTGCTACCCGACCCGAGCCCGACGGGTCCGAAATACTTTCGGGTTTTGGGTCGGGTTCAGGGTTAATGTTTAATGAATAGCTTCGGGTTCGGGTCGGGCTCGGGTTTATAGCTAAACTAAAACCTATATGCAGTAGACTACGCTGCTTTCATAGATGCATGCACATTAGTGCACACGACAAAACAGCACGGAAACTTTTATTAGTAAAATAGCTTCGACAGGCTACTGACTCACAACTTTATATTTCTCTGCAATGAGGGGGTAAAATCGCTGTTTTTGAAGTAACTAAGCCTCATTGCTTTTAGAGAGAGACGTGCAGACGCAGGTTCACACACGCAACTTTCATCCCTCTCTCTCTCGCTAATTCAAATAAATGATATAATTAATTAATTAAAATAAATGCGATCTTACCGCACTGCATCTCTGTGTCTGATTTAAAGCAGGCCGAATGCTAACGAGCCTTAACTGACGAAAATGACCATAATTTGCACGATAGAAGAATTATCGTCTTGTCGTATACAACCATTCAAAAACTCATAAAAAAGAATTTATGTGACCGCTGCACCTGATGTTCATAAACTTTCATAACTGGTAAGTGTTTTTTCTTTTGCCTTGTGAACTGGCCGAGCCTTAATGATTCTCTTTCTTTACATGTAGGCCTATTTGTTTACTGACCGTTGAATGCAATCATGAAAACAGCATTTTTTTTTTTAAATTGGCTATTCGTTGTGGGGGGGATTTCGGGGTCGGTCGGGTTTGGGCTCTAAATTTAACTGTGCCGGTCGGGTCGGGTTAGACGATCTCAGGTTCGGGCTTCAGATTAAAACCCGTGCAGACCTCTACCACTAGTGGCTGGAATAAGACTGCATTACTCACCGCATTCTGACAGAATCTTAATGCCGATGTACGACAGCTAATAGTGATATATGATGATGCTATTGGACTTGAGAACTTCATTCAAAAGACCATCAAAGTTTCTCAAAGCAAAAAAACCGCCCTGCCAGCACCTGAACCCATGCAGGTGCACTCATACC
>NW_015549598.1:786311-802243 GCF_001515605.1 Sinocyclocheilus anshuiensis | reverse complement strand
ATATATAAATACAGACAAATACATTTAGACCACTTAACTTAATGATTGCTATCGGGATGTGAAGAGACTTTTAACCAGCATAACAAAAAATGTTTTTGAAGACAATCACCTATTGCACCTTTGAGGAAAACGAGGAAAACATTCCAGGATTTTTCTCCATATAATGGACTTAAATGGTGGCCAGTGGGCTGATTGCAGTTTCAGCTTTAAAGGGCTCTACATGATCCCAGCCGAGGAATAGAGGTCTTATCTAGCGAAACAATCGGTCTTTTTCTAAAAACAAATTACAATTTATATACTTTTTAACCACAAATGCTTGTCTTGCACTAGCTCGACTTTACGCATTACCAGGGATGTGATTCTTTACGGATTAATCCGGAATTCCGGTTATTTCGGTCTAAAATCATGTAATATGTAATAAAAAAAAATCGGGGGGATGGGGGGGTTCAGGGTGATGCTGGTTACAGCATGATATCACAAAATACAAAATGGCCTTAAGCAATGAACTAAATAAACTGCGAAAAGGTTATGCACGTAAACATCATGGATGGAATGGTCCTGAGAGCGCTGAAGGAGCTTGCGGCGCCATCTGCTGGACAGTTAAAAGGGTTCAAATGCTTCAATGCACCAAATGCGAGTATAATTAGAGGTCTGCTACCCGACCCGAGCCCGACGGGTCCCGAAATACTTTCGGGTTTTGGGTCGGGTTCAGGGTTATGTTTAATGAATAGCTTCGGGTTCGGGTCGGGCTCGGGTTTATAGCTAAACTAAAACCTATATGCAGTAGACTACGCTGCTTTCATAGATGCATGCACATTAGTGCACACGACAAAACAGCACGGAAACTTTTATTAGTAAAATAGCTTCGACAGGCTACTGACTCACAACTTTATATTTCTCTGCAATGAGGGGGTAAAATCGCTGTTTTTGAAGTAACTAAGCCTCATTGCTTTTAGAGAGAGACGTGCAGACGCAGGTTCACACACGCAACTTTCATCCCTCTCTCTCTCGCTAATTCAAATAAATGATATAATTAATTAATTAAAATAAATGCGATCTTACCGCACTGCATCTCTGTGTCTGATTTAAAGCAGGCCGAATGCTAACGAGCCTTAACTGACGAAAATGACCATAATTTGCACGATAGAAGAATTATCGTCTTGTCGTATACAACCATTCAAAAACTCATAAAAAAGAATTTATGTGACCGCTGCACCTGATGTTCATAAACTTTCATAACTGGTAAGTGTTTTTTCTTTTACCTTGTGCACTGGCCGAGCCTTAATGATTCTGTTTCTTTACATGTATTTGTTTATTGACCGTTGCATGTAATCATGAAATACAGCATTTTTTTTTTTAAGTGGCTATTCATTGTGGAAAAAAAATTAATATATATTTCGGGTTCAGGCTCTAAATTGAACTGTGCCGCTCGGGTTGGGCATGGTCAGACAGTCTCGGGTACGGGTCGGGTTCGGGCTTCACTTTAAAGCCCATGCAGACCTCGAAGTAGAATCAGTGCTGAAATGTGTTTCTCGCCCGGTTCCTTTTTATGAATGGTGGTGAGAATTTGAGATTAGTACTATCATAAAATATGAATGAATGAATGATGCATTTATATAGCGCTTTATTGTGTATTGTTGTACACCCAAAGCGCTTTACAATCATGTGGGGGGGTCTCTCCTCAACCACCACCAGTGTGGTGCTCCTCAACCAACCACCACCAAAATATGCAACGGTTGCGATGTAATTATATAAATTTATACAACAGTTCGTTCTGGTTCTCAAATCTGATTGCCTCACAGCCATGCTGATATAGAGCCGGTATCGCTCTCGTACTCGAGTGATATTGCTCATAGGCTACAGTCTGACGTTCTACATGTCTGTTGGAACAGTGTTGTGTTTTCAGTTTCGATTCACTGCTGTGTTTGAGTCACTTTAATTTGCATTTGGGAACGCAGCATTCGTCATTAGAATCGTTTATAAGTCTGTTGTTGTTTACAAAGAGAAGTTTCAGTGTCACATGATCCTTCAGAAATCATTCTAACATGCTGATTTGCTGCTCAGAAACATTTACTATTTATTATTATCAGTGTTAAAAACTGTTTTGCTGCTTAACATTTTTGTGGAAACAATGATTCCACTCAAACATTTGTGGTAAGATTTGGTAAGAGAGAGAGAGAAATTAATAATTTTATTCATCATACATTAAAGTGATAAAGTGATTGTAGAGTGAAGACATTTAATTTTTTAAAATAAATGTAATAAATATATTTGGTAAATGCAAATATATGCTGTTCATTTAACTTTTTATTTATCCTGAAAAATAAAATGTATCCCCATTTCCACACAAAATATGAAGCAGCACAACTCTTTTCAACATTGATAATAATTAGAAATGTTTCTTGAGCATCAAGAACTGGAGTAGAACTGGATGCAGAAAATGATAAATTATAGGAATAAAGTACATTTTATAATATATTAAAATAGAAACCTTGTTTTATATATATATATATTTCACAATATTGCTGTTTTTACTTTATTTTTGATCAAAATCAAATAAATGCAGCCTTGGTGAGTAGAAGAGATTGATTTCAAAATCATTAATAATTGTAATGTTTCCAAACTTTTGGCAGATACTTTAATAATAACAAATATATTAATACTTTTATTATATTATATTACATTTTATAATATTAATTATTATCGTGATTATTAAATACTGCCTTTTATTTTTACAGGACAATAGTATGTATTAAAATATAAGATATATCTTTTCATGTGATAAAATAATTTTTTTTAAATAAGTGTTGGGGCGTGGCCAGATTTTCCTGCTTTTTTTTGTCTCTAGTCCTCATTTCTCCCTATTTATTTCTAATTTTTGTGTGCAGCTACTGTCAACGTTTGTTTGTGAAAGTGGTATTCTGGGTATTCAATTCAATTCAAGTTTATTTGTATTGCGCTTTTTACGATACAAATCGTTGCAAAGCAACTTTACAGAAAATTAAGTTTAAGGTATCCGTATAGCGTATAGAGGAATATTTATTAGTCAATTAGCAGATGAAACCAGCTTATTTTTAAGAGATGCTTCCCAAATCTCTATAGCAATTAATTGTATAAAACTTTCCTCTGAAGCTTCAGGTCTTAATTTAAACATAAGTAAATGTGAATTAATGTCTATTAAAGATTGTACAGCACCCACTATTTATATAATATTCCATATTACATATTTAGGCATTGTGATGACAAAATGTGAATGTGCAAAGAAAATCAAACATCCTTTTCAAAAAAAGGTAAAACAACGATGTTGGAAATGCTTGTCTTGCACTAGCGTGACCTCACGCATTACATAATCACGTTGGAAAGGTCGCACATGACGTAGACAGAAAAACCGACCCAGTGTTTACAAAGCGAACGTGCAAACAAACGCCAAAGTGAAACAATGATGTCGGACAGTTTTGAAGTTGGAGGAGAAAATGAGATGGAGTTTTTCGCCCTACCCCACCTTTTTGAACCAGAGTACACGGATGCTAACCGTGCGTGACCTTTCCAACGGGATTACGTAATGCATGAATTTGAGGACGCATATTGCGGAGCTAGTGCAAGATAGAAGTATATACAATACTTTAAAGCTGCATTGAAACTGCAATTTAGACCTTAAACCCATTGATCCCCATTTAAGTCCATCAAAGGTTGCGGGTTCGAGTCTCATACCGGCAGGGATTGTAGGTGGGGGGAGTGAATGTACAGTGCTCTCTCCCACCTTCAATACCATAATACTTTAATGTTATTATATATATTATTATATTTGTGTATATTCATTTTAGTTAAGTTTTAGTAAAATTGTGTTTGTTTTTTTTTTTGGTGAAATTTTATTGTTATTTTTATTAGTTTTTTTCCTGAGGTCCACTTACAATGTTACTCAAGTCTTTTTGCACCTATAAATAATTTATACTATATATTTTTGTTATATTATTTATAGTTTTTATTAATATTTCTATTATATTATTTAGTATTTTTATTTTTTCATTTTAATTTTAAAGTTTCTGTAATTTTGTTGTGTTTGTCTTTTTTTTTACTTGGGTCCAATTACGTTTGTCAAGTCCTTTTACACCTTTATTCTTTCTTTTGATTTGAAAGTTTTAAGTAATTTTGTTGTATGTTTTTGTGTATATAGTGTATATATTTTTAATTGATTTTATTTCAGTTTTAGAATTATTTTAGTATATTAAGTTAAACTAATTTAAAATAAGAAATTTTATTTTAGCAACTAGCTGAAATAAAAAAACCCTTTTTTTTTTTTTACTTTTAAATTAATTTTTTCATTTCAGTCAACGTTTAAGTATTTTTTTTATTTAGTTTTAGTTAATGATAATAACCCTGGTATTGATTCTAAAATCAAAGACTGGATGAGCCACATATCAATTTATTATATTGACTAACTGACTGCCCTGTGCAGGTGACAACGAAACGAGCCCAGGCGTGGTGTCAGAGCAAAAGCAATATCCCGTACTTTGAGACCAGCGCAAAAGAGGCCATCAACGTGGACCAAGCTTTCCAAACGATCGCTCGCAACGCCCTCAAACAGGTATGCACTGTTTGACATTAGGGGTGGGAATCTCTAGGCACCTCACGATTCGATTACGATTCAGAGGGCTGTGATGCGATGATAAAACGATTATCGATGCATCTTTCTTTCTATACATTTTCTTTTTTCTCACTGTGTGACTATTAAAGCAAAGTATTTGTAATGACCAATAATGAATTTACTTCCAATGTCTTTTATTAATAAAACAAATGAAAGTGATTTGGCAAGTCATCTGGAAGTTTACATTTGCCAGCATATGTCCCAGCATTGCAAAGAACCAACAGGAAAAGAAATGTGCGGCTCCCTGATGTGCAAAAATTATATACAATATTAGAATGTTTGCGAATGTTTTGACGTTTGTGAATTGATTCAGAGTCGTCCACATCTGTATCGCGATGCATTTATTTTATGTATTTATTTACTTTTAATAACAGCACCTCCACTCTGATACTAATGTCTGCCCATCTCACAGGAGTCTGAGGTTGAGACGTACGACTTCCCAGACCAGATTAAACTGAGAGATGACAGACCCGTGTCCTCTGGTGACGGCTGCAGCTGCTGAGATGGGATGTATGGAGACAGAGGGGACCAGAGATGCAGAGGAGAGCCAGTGTGGGGCAGACCGATCCCGAAGTGCAAAACATCCAGCATTCAGAAGAAAACACTTCCTTCCCAAACTTGTATGTAAAGACTGTTAGGAATTTAAAGAAACTCCCTGCTACAGCATCACTTTTAATATAAGTACCTTTAAGGATATTATTTCTATGAGAAAGAGATGAAACATGATAGTTATTCTATTATTTACAAGTGATTTTTCATTTGTTTCTTGTATTGTTTATTCCTTGCAGATTATAGTCTTTCAGACTCGTCTCCTGCTTGTATGTCTTTCTGTGCCTTTTACTTCTTTTTAGGATGTAGAAGCAATCTTCCTTGAAATTCCTTTATTTTGCCAAATCCTTTAATATGCTAAACTTAATTCGTTAACTATAAAACTATACGCACCCTCAGAATAAACAGCCCAACATGTCACAATATCAAAATCCTCAGCAAGAGCTACCAAGACCAGAAAGAAATATTTAAAGTTTGTGCCTAAGGACGCCCACTTACATGGTACAGTCTTCAGTGCAGGAAGGCTGGTGGTGTCGAATGAACATTTTGGGGATCTGGGAGCTCACGAAGTCTTAAGTGCAATCATTTTAACCATGCAACACAATTTCTTTCACTTCGAACGAAAGTGTTTCCCCAGTTTTAATGTATGAATGTAACATTAATGATTAATTACTGTCTTGATATGATCTGTTCATATAGTAGACATTTCTAACGGGTTCATCTCATTGAACAAATTATGGGTATGATGTAGGTCAAATAAAGGAAAGCTGAAATCAGAGAGTGAGTCCTGACGACCCTTGAATCCGTGTGATTTTTTTTAACGTCTTTATTTCTATCAGCCAGTGTTGTAGATTATTTTGATCGAAAACTCTTAGTGATGTCTGCCAATAGAAACCAATAAACACATCTGTCCCTCTTTTATAAAACAATTACCTTTCCTTGAACAGTCAAATCAATTCTCGGTTCTTTTATCAACAATGCTCCATTAATAAATCTTTATTCAAATGACAAAACTCGTTTGTTTTGGCTTCTGTTACACTTATAAAATTTACTTAAAATTTGCTTTAACTTTTCTCGACCTCAGGCCATCCAAGATGTAGATGAATTTTTTTCATCAGAACAGATTTTGAAAAATGTAGCATTCCATCACTTGCTCACCAATGGATCCTCTGCAGTGAATGGGTGCCGTCAGAATGAGAGTCCAAACAGCTGATAATACCGTTACAGAAATCCACACGACTACAGTCCAACGATTAACGTCTTGTGAAGCGAAAAGCTGCATGTTTGTAAAAAACAAATTGATCATTAAGGTGTTTTAAACTTTAAACCTTCATTTCTGGCCAAAATATGGCCATAATCATAACAACTCCTCCTCCAGTGAAAGAGTCCATCCCCTGTTGTCCTCTCACTTCAAAGTCCACCGACATATTTGTTTAGACCTGTGTTCTCTTAAATGGTGCTTGATCTGTGCATATTTCTCTCCTGATTCAGACAAATGTTTTCATTGGAGAAAGCAATATTCTAGATAGAGGACCAAAAGCAATGGTTTAAAATTAAAATGTCTTAATGATCAATGTGTTTATTACAAACGACGTTAATAGATGGACTAGTCGTGTGGATTTCTGTCATGTTTTTATCAGCTGTTTGGACTCTCATTCTGACGGCACCCATTCACTGCAGAGGATCCATTGGTGAGCAAGTGATGCAATGCTACATTTCTCCAAATCTGTTCTGATGAAGAAACAAACTCTGCATCTTGTATGGTCTGAGGGTAATTTTTTAGTAAATTTTAATTGTTGGGTGAAATATTCCAAAACAATTGTCTTAAGACATGAGCAAAAGCACATTGATTACGCTTTTAAGGTCCTCACAGTCCATACTGAACACACGGCAGCAGATGTTTCTTTTTTACATCCTCCTAACATGGTGCAAACAGCATCTGCATCCACATTTCTGCTCTTATGCTTGTATTTGTCTCAAAGTGTCATTGTGAAACAGGTGGTCCAAATGCATCCATAGTTTCCATCACTAGAGACAAATGGTCCAAGAATGAACTTACAGAAACACGTAGAATACGGGCTTCATCTGCAGTCCATCTCCTATAAAGACATGACCAAAAATCAGATTTGTTTTATTGTGTATAATAGAAATGGTCTGTTAATTTCAACAACAAAACACGCATATCTTTTTTTTTTTTTTTTTTTTATGAATTAATATAACAAATACATAGGATAGTATTTGAAAGAAAAGAGAAAAATCTGGTAATTAGACCAGTGTGGCAAAGTGTGTCGACCTAAATCTAAATTAGGACAACTATTTTAAACGCTAGACTTTTGTAGGTGATCGTTCATGTGCTTAAACTCACACAGACAGTGTGTGTCCTGAGACATCAAGATTTTTAGTGATTCCTCCTTTCCTGGGCTCAGGATCAGGAGATAAAGACTGCAGGGCGATAGCTGCCTCTCTCTCAGATGGGAAAGGTACCTTTAAAAAGCTGATGTTTTGTTAAAGTTAAACAAAACAGGACTTTAAAAAAAAAACATGCACCTCTGTTTCTCATACATTGACCGATCTACTGTGTTACTTGGCTGCACATGTCTGTCTCTGATCAAACCCCGCCGTGCAATTATGTAAGAGCTGAAAAGTCTTAATAAATCCCCAAATATAAAAGCAGAGTTCACCTGTGTCATAGTAAATTAGTTGGACATGTACGAACAGCAGTAAAAGGATACAATTCAAGTTTTCTATCTGAATCGTTTTCACTCACGCAAGCCGCCATGTTGACATGTTTTGCTAGGCTTCAGATTGAAAGCGGCATTTTCGTCATGTTTTGATTAAACGTAACCCTTATTTTCATAAAATAACATTCGACAAAGTTTGATTTTACATTACAGCTAAAATGTAATGTAAAATCTAACATGCTTTTCTTATATTTAATGATATGTTTAGTGATTATTGTACTCTTGGTTTAGATTATCATAGTCAAAAATATAATTCATATTTTTATGATGAATTTTCCAGTGGTGGACGAAGTACACAAATCAAGTACTTGAGTAAAAGTACAGATACATATAATAAAATATTACTCCAGTAAAAGTAAAAGTACTCCTTTTTCAATTTTACTCAAGTGAAAGTGCAAAAGTACGCAATTTGTTATGTAAAATGTACTTAAGTACAGTAACGAATTAAAACTACTCCGTTACTGTCCACCACTGGAATTTTCATATTTTAGAGAGTAAATCAATATAATCTACACAAAAATACAGTAGTAAAAATAATTTATGATGTTATTTACATAAATATATCAAACGGTGATTAACATTTAAATAAATGTTAGATTATTTTGTTAGATTATTGTAATTAATATTATGATATTATTTTGTAAATGCCGCGAAGTAAGCGCACGGACATTTTCTAACCGTACTAATTTAAATTAATCACTCGAACGAATCGATTCGGAACGAATCGGAATGCTTCATACAAGAGCGAGTAAACATTTAAGAGAACGTTACGTCAAAGTCGTTACAAAAATAGCTATTTGTCACGTTACACTGCTTCTTGTCGATATAAGTAGCTCGTTGCTGGAAAAGCTACTGTCACTCGTGTCACCGAAAACCTAGTTATTATTAGTAGCGTGACTAATTTGACCTCTTTAACAGCGGTCAGTTCAAATGAATCAAACCTACACTCAGAAACACACTTGCAGCATCTTCACTCTTCATCACAAATGGCATACAGCAAGACTCGTTATGAGGTCGCAAGCTTCGTTTTCGGACGCAGAGGTGGAGGCGCATATGATGCAGTCTGGTTAGTGTGGGTAGGCAGCGCACTAGGTGTTGAAACAGCCGAGTCTGTCCCTGGTCATCTGCGCTGGATCGATCGATCGGTTCAGTCCTCTGTGCTCTTTATTGTAGGTAAGTCCGACACAGCGGAACCTCTTTTATTACATGATTTCATTTTATTTCAAGCGAGAACTTAAAAACATAAATGACAGAGTGCTACATATTTTTCCATATCTCTTTTTATGTAATGATGATACGAGTTTAAACAGCTTACCTGGGAAGTGATTTTTACAAGGACCATAATGAGAATCATTCTAATAAGACTTTGCTATTGCCTATATCTTTATGCCTGAATACTGAAAAGAAATTATATAATTTAGAAAACAATGTGCTAAACATGTACAATGTAAGATAAAGAAATAACATCTAAATCACTTCTGTTCAGTTTCATCGCTATATGGTTCTCTGTGTATTTGTTCATCTAAATATTTATTTTCTTAGATATTTTATTTTCATTTTTTAATTATTTTTCTATAGTGGGTTTTTATTTATTGGGGATTCAAAGAAACTGAAAATAAACTGGATTTTGACAATGTAAAACAAGGAAACCTAATAATGTAAACTAAATAGGAAATGTTTAAAACCAAGTAGGAGACTATGAAATTCATATTTAAAAAAAATATATTAATTCATAATTTCCATAATTTAATTCAATAATTTTTCAAATTCAGCTTCACACTTGAATTGTTGCACTAACAATTTGTAATGAAAAAACTATTAAAAAAGAAAGCATTTTTAAGTGTATTTTAAGTTTCATTTATTCATAAACTTAATAAGAAATATTTCAACCTTTATTTTATTCAACCTTTATTTATAAAGCACTTTCAAAACCATAAAAATGGACCAAAGTGCTGTACAGTATATAATCTAGATATCAAAAAACTTAAAATATTAATAACATAACACCAAAAACATAAGACATAGAAGAAATCATTCACAATTGTCAGACCTAATCAAATGCAGAAAGCCTGTTAAAACAATTAAGTCTTGTTTTATAAGTCTTGTTTAGCATTTGAGACCAAATACTAAGAAACTGTAAAATTCATGTTCATTTTTGAAATTCATCTTCACATTTGAATCATTACTCTCATGTGACCCAGGACCACAAAACCAGTCTTAAGTGTCAATTTTTCGAAATTGAGATTTATACATCATCTGAAAGCTGAATAAATAAGCTTTCCATTGATGTATGGTTTGTTATAATAGGATAATATTTGACCGAGATACAACTATTTGAAAATCTGGAATCTGAGGGTGCAAAAAAATCAAAATATTGAGAAAATCGCCTTTAAAGTTGTCCAAATGAAGTTCTTAGCAATGCATATTACTAATCAAAAATGAAGTTTTGATATATGTATGGTAGGAAATTTGCTAAATATCTTCATGGAACATTAAGTATTATTTACTTAATATCCTAATGATTTTTGGCATAAAAGAAAATCGATCATTTTGACCCATACAATGTATTTTTGGCTATTACTACAAATATACCCCAGCGACTTAAGACTGCTTTTGTGCTCCAGGGTCACATATAATTTGTAATGAAAAAACTGTATTCAAAAAGAAAGCATTTTCAAGGGGACGCCACTGTATTTACTGGCTATTAATTTTATTTACACTGTATTTCTGTTTAATTTATTCATAATTCTGTCCTCATCATCCCATCAGCTGTAACACGTCCATTTCCTTCTGACTGAGATCAATAACGTGTCAGAAACATCCATCTCAAACCCTGTAAAGCTGCTTGTTCGGATGTGTTTTACTGATTTCTTTATTGGATTTCATTGCTTTTATGGATGCATAATCCTCCAGCGGTGACGGGCTGATGGGAACTCTCCGTGACCTCCAGTTTGCCCTGCAGACTAAGATTGAGGAGCTGCGGCAACGTGACGCCCTCATCGATGAGCTGGAGCTGGAGCTGGACTCTAAAGATGACCTCATCAGACAGCTGCAGGGCGAGCTGGACCGTCTCCGCACCGCCTCGGTCTCACTCAACCCCTCCGGGACGACAGAAGTCACAGGTGAGCTGGGAACTCAATCAAATGCCTGGATTAACCATACAGACAGATTTGATTTATTGTTGCATTTTATTTTATCGGTGCCGGAGCAGCGTTACCAGATGAGCCCCAGCGAACTAAACGCCAGGCCATTTCAGCCGAACCCACAGGGCTGGACCCAAATCAACTCACCCACGTCACCCTCACCAACTACAGCAAGAGCGAGGAGTGAGTTAGAGCCCGTACACATGAGTGAATTAGAAAAGCAACATGTTTGATTGCGTCCCATCTCCCTGTGCTCATCCCAGGTCTCGAGAGTTGATCCAGAAGGCTCTTTTGGAGAATGATTTCATGAAGCACCTGGAGGCCAGTCAGATCCTCACCATCATGGACTGCATGTATCCCACCACACTGGCACAGGGCTGCTGCGTCATCCAGGAGGGCGACGACGGCTCTACTGTCTACGTCCTGGAAGGTGAAGAGCATCTATTTCAAATCTACTATTTTTACTTTATGATCAGTTAAAACTATTTGGAGAAACAGATGATGTAAAACTGAAAGGGCCCCTAACAACAGCGTTTTGTTTTTATGCTAACCTCTGTCAAGTGGGCTGTTGAATTTGCTGCCTGTTCGTCATGTGTTTGTGACAGCGATCCTCCGTGCAAAGAGAACACTTCACATGATGTGTGCTATTATTTCATGGCTTTGCACAGGAATAGTTCAAGCACAAAAAAACTAAAATTCTGTCATTATTTACTCAAAACCCATATTCTGTTTATTTTTTGGAACACAAAGGAGAATTTAAATATTTGTTGCAGCTTCTTTTAAATAAACCTATTCAAAAGTTTGGGGTTGGTAAGATTTTGGAATGTTTTTGAAAGAAGTCTCTTCTGCTCACCAAGGCTGCATTTATTAGAAAAAAAGTACAGTAAAAATAAAAGTAATATTTTTTAAATATTATAACTATTTTCTATTTGAAAATATGTTAAAATGTAATTTATTCCTGTGATCAAAGCTGAATTTTCAGCTTCATTACTCCAGTCTTCAGAGTCACATGATCCTTCAGAAATCATTCTAATATGCTGATTTGCTGCTCAAGAAACATTTCTTATGAATATCTATATTGAAAACACAATATTTTTAATGAATAGAAAGTTCAAAATAACGTTTATTTGAAATAGAAATCTTTTGTAACCTTCTAAACTGTATTTTTTCATCAGTTTAATGCATCCTTGCTGAATAAACTCTCTCTCTCTCTCTCTCTCTCTCTCTCTCTGTGTGTGTGTGTGTGTGTGTGTGTGTGTGTGTGTGTTGTGTGCAGAGGGGTCGGTGGAGGTTACCAAAGGAGAGCAGAAGCTGTGCACCATCGAGCCGGGGAAAGTGTTCGGAGAGCTCGCAATACTCTATAACTGCACGCGCACGGCCACCGTCACAGGTGAGATTCACTCAGTCAAAATATTAGTCAAACTGGGAACTAAAGGAAGCTGATTATTTAATGTTTCCTATTTCATACTCAAGCTTTCTCCTCCTTTCAGTTCAACTGAGTTTTAATTGGATTTGCTTTATTAGTTTAACAAAACTGTACATTTATACTGTTAACATGTTTGGAGATTAGAATAAATATATAAAAGTAAAAAGTAACATAAAATAATAAAGTAATATAGAGTAAAATAACAATAGATCAAATGCAGTAAAAAAGTTTAATTAACATTTGTTTTATATTAAATTCAATTTATTATATTAAATTTAAATTTCAGAGAAAGTAACAATCAACAGTTTACCAAAAAAAAGGAACAAGATGTTTCATACAATCATAGAATAATTTAAATATTGAAATGTTAATAGTAATATAAAATAATACATCTATGTACTGTATATATAGAGTGTAGGTAAATATAGAGTAAAATAACAGAGCAAATTTATTAAAATTATTATTTATATTAGATTAAACAAAAGTGATTCATTAAATTAAATTCTAAAATAAATTTAATTAAGATATATAAAGGGTAAAAGTAATATGAAAATATTATGTATAATGTTAATATAGAGTCAATAACAATAGAGCAAATTGATTAAATAAGTATTATTACTAAAAAACATAATAGTTAATTACATTAAATGATAAGTTAAATTAGGAAGGAACAGGATGTAACATACGAAAATTAAAATATATAATATATATAAAGTAATATGAAAATAGTACGATTAGTAGAAAATAAATAACAATAGCGTAAACTGAGTAAATAGAAAAACTTAACAAAAAACAAAATGTTAAAAAATAATATACCATTGCAGAGTAAATTCAGAAATTATAAAAAAAAAAAGAAAAAAGAGAGATATAGGATGTGACATAATTAGTTAGTAGGAAGGATCAAGTAAAGATAAAAAATGAACCCAAACTATGCCAATAATGGTATTAAATTTAGTCACAGGGACACTCTTTCTTTGTCTCTGTAATTCTGACAAACAAAACATATAAGCCTGAACTTATAAGATCACAAATACAAAGTTTGTTGTCTTGAGTCTGAATTCCTGCTCATCTGCCAGCGCTGTGGGCTATAGACAAGTGAACGTGGAGGAATCAGCAGTGTAATTGCTGGGATGTTTGGCCATATGGTTTTTCTAATATATCCTCATCCTTTGCCCTTTTACGACACATCGGTTTAGTGTGATGGATTGGGGTGAAATGAGTTGACTCTGGTGGTGTCTGTTTAATCGCAATAATAAAAATTCTATTCAAATCAGGCCTTTGGCTGTTCCTGTTCATGCAAAGATCACTCTATATTTCCCTGTAAGAATCTCACCTGTGAACCCTGATCAGATTTGCTGCATTTCAACAAAAAGTGCTAAACAAATTAGCTTTGTTTCTCTCCGCCGCTCAGAATGAGTACAATTTAAGTTGGATTTGCATAATTATAGAATAATATAATTAATCAAAAATGTTTCTCAACTTGACACACATTGGCTTCATCAGACAGCATAGTGTTTAAAGGAATAGTTCACCCCAAAAAAATGGTAAAAATAATGTACTCACCCTCAGGCCATCCAAGATGTAGATCTTCATCAGAACAGACTTGGAGAAATTTATAATTACATCACTTGCTCACCAATGGATTCTTAAGTGAATGGGTGCCGTCAGAATGAGAGTCCAAACAGCTGATAAAAACATCACAATAATCCACAAGTAATCCACACCACTCCAGTCCATCAGTTAACGTCTTGAAAAGTTACATTTTTGTCACAATAGAAGTGTAAGATGAAAAATTGCATTTTGGGACATATTAGTCCATGTCACATGTTCTGGTTTTATACTGCAGATTTTGGCAAATAGTCATTGAGATATTTCAGCATTTCATTTCATACTACAAAACAGTACAGATTTGCTGGATTTGAACAAAAAGTGCTGCAAATTGCTTTATTTTGTGGCCCAGAATGACTACAATAGAAGCTGGATTTACGTAATTAGAGAATAAAATTAATCAACAATGTTTCTCAACATTGTCATATCTCTCTCTTTTGTCAATAGAAAGATGACAAACAGTGTCTGCTGTTCAGGGGCAGCTAAATTAATAGCTTGAAAATAAAATAACTTCTTCATACTCAACCATTTCTTACAGCGTCCTGCGCTCATTGTCTGCTCTCCTTCCATCAGTCATTTCTGGGCTTTCTCATTTCTTGCTGTTTTTGTGGTTAGAGGTCAGCTCCATTTTCAATGTACATCTGACGTCACTGAGACATCAGAGAGTGACAAAGTAGGGTGAAGGTCTGTTAGAAATGTCAACAGCTACTTAAGGTTTAAAGTATGACTTTATAAATCTAAGAAGGTAGATACTTCACTTTAACCAAACTTGATTAGCATATGTTGAAATCTTTTGAAAACACTTCAGATGGAGTCATTTTAGTGGTTCATCACATACAGGTAATTTAACATGAAAATTAAAATGTTTAGCTACTGCTAGCATACTATGTAATGCACAGTATAGATTGTATCTTGCCTATTGTTTTTTAAATATAGTTTGTCATGGTACACGTTTCAAACAGTAGTATGCTACACACTGACACATTGTTTAGGCATCCAGCTATCATTGCATAGATAAAATGGGCATTTTGCTATTTAGTACGATTCTATATTATTAAAAACTTGGATGTCTGAGGGGAAATTCAGACCTGCCAACCTTGGAAAAAAAAAGTACCATCAGTGTGACGGCACGGGACACAGGGTTTGGGGGAGGGGTTCATATATTCCTAGATAGCTACATTATTACCTGAAGCTCCTTTTAATGTCAAAGGGTTAGTTCACCCAAAAAATTAAAATTAGGCCACAAATTACTCACCCTCAAGTCATCCTAGGTGTATATGACTTTCTTCTTTCAGACAGTTATATTAAAAATCGTCTTTGATCTTTCAAGCTGTTTCATGGCACTCAGCGGGTGTTGCATGCATCAGTCCAAAAGAAGTTAAATAAAAAGCGCCCATCCATAAAAAAAGTGTCTCACACGGCTCCGGGGGGTGAACAAAGGCCTCCTGTAGCAAATCGATGTGTTTTTGTAAGAAAAATATCCATATTCAAAACATAATAATCACTTTAATGTAGCGAAGCAAAGTTTCCTTACTTTAGCAAAGGAAAACAAGTCTCCTCTTGGCTTATATCGAAATCCTCCGACATTCTTTTTTACAAATCCTGGTTTTGTACTTCTAATAAGTGACCAGTGTTTTGTTTTGATCTCTTCCCTGCGCTTCCCTGTGCGTCACTTCTGAGCGGCACATGCGCAACGCTGACCTCATACGTCATCCGCCCGGAACTGCTTCCAGTGTACAACAGTGAGCGCAAGCTCTAAAGAGATTATTACGTTTTGAATATGGATATTTTTCTTACAAAAACGCATCGATTCGCTACAG
>NW_015549598.1:784417-785771 GCF_001515605.1 Sinocyclocheilus anshuiensis | reverse complement strand
ACATTAAAGTGTACGTTTTGAATATGGATATTTTTCTTACAAAAACGTATCGATTCGCTACAGGAGGCCTTTGTTCCTGTTTGTGTAGAGCCGTGTGAGACACTTTTTTTTATGGATGGGCGCTCTTTATTTAACTTATTTTGGACTGATGCATGCAACACCCGCTGAGCGGCATTAAACAGCTTGAAAGATCAAAGACAATTTTTAATATAACTCCGACTGGATTCGTCTGAAAGAAGAAAGTCATAAACACCTAGGATGACTTGAGGGTGAGTAATTTGTGGGCTAATTTTCATTTTTGGGTGAACTAACCCTTTAAATATTTTCCAAAGGTTAGCAGGTCTGCACCACTGATCTATAATAGAGAACATTATATAGATCAGTGGTCTGCACTCAGTCACACACACCTTTATCCAGAGTTTTCGGTTCGGTTCTCATGGCTTGGCACATCAGAGTATTTTTTTCTGCGATTTGAAATTTTATTAAAAAAAAAAAACTCTACTACACTTCTGTACACTGTAGAAAAACATGGACTATCATGTCTACTTCAATATTTATTTTTATTTTGTTTTTCAGAGAGAGAGAGAGAGAGAGAGAGAGAGAGAGGGAGAGAGAAGTATTATTTATTTATATATTTATTTTATGGATTGGCCATTATTTAGTGCTGTAAACACATGTAATGTCTGTTTCATTCATACTGGACGCCAGAGGGCGCCCTCGCGCAGAAAATCCACATGTGCATCACAGAAATAATAGAACTGATGATGCTCCAGGACAAAGATAAAACGTGAGGACAGTAAACACTGGACTGCGAATGGAATATAGTTTATATGTGTTCTTCAAGCCATCTCGGCTATTTTCATAATTAATTATGTATATTTATAATCCATTGCTAATCGACAGTATAGAATATATTTTCTGCCTCATTCTGTGATAAGAAGCCACATCAGATCACAAAAGGTTATTTCAAACACTTGACTGATGTTGTGGAGTAAAACATGTTATAACATTCTCCTTTGTTGAACAGCAGGTTTAGAAATGCTTCTCCTTGAAGATGTTTGGCATTGTCAAATGCACGTTATAATCGGGAGGCGTTTGCTCATTTCAGCGCGTAAACTCACAGACACAGAAATCAGCCAGACAGCGGGAGTGGAGGGGGATTGCGCGGGTTTTTTTGTTGCTGTCGATTGCAATCTCTTTTTAATGAAAGGCCTTCCGCTTTTGTCAATCCTTACCTTACCTTCTATTTGGGGAATGAACCCAGCGCTCTGAGCCCCTCACTCCTCACTGCAGAACACAAGATCCAGGGGGCGTGGTTGGATCCACATCCAACTCCTCCCACCTTACATATACC
>NW_015549598.1:779901-784285 GCF_001515605.1 Sinocyclocheilus anshuiensis | reverse complement strand
GAGGACCATCTCCTCTGATTGGCCGAACTCTTCTTCTTTTGCTGCTGCTGCGCGTGCACAGAGAGAGGTGTTACCAGGTTTTTGCGTAGTTTAGAGTGACAAATCGTACCAGTGTACTCTGAGGTCAAAATGCATACAGGTTGGCAGGTCTGGAAAAATAAAACATTTAAGCAGTTCATTTGTCTTTGTCATACTGAAAGTGGAAGGTCAGGTCGAACTCATTGCATTGTGGGATACAATATTCTGTGCAGAGTACACTGTTGTGTATGGCACATTTTGTCATTCAGATACTCTGTTCATATTAATAATTTGCAAACTTGGAACAATATACTCATTACATACTGTAAAATAGTACAATTAGTATTGTAGTAAGCTATTTTGAACAGTACATATACATATATATATATATATATATATATATATATATATATATATATATACATACAGCATATACAGTATATATATATTCACACCCACACACACAAACATATACATACATAATGGAAGAACAGTAACCCAGGAAATAAAACATGCAGGATATTTAATCATACAATTATGCCATCAAATAATCTTTTGGCTTAAAATGAAGGTATTTTGGAGGTTGTTGAATTTGTTAGGAATTTATTTATTGGTTTTGCAGGTATTAATGAAAATGACTCCAGAGTTTACTGGTGTTTACTGAGGAATATTAACAGTAGTATGTGATAGTGTTTGTGTGCGGTGGGCTGGCAGAGTAATTACTTTGAGTGGGATGTGAAGAGTTCTCAAAGCAGCAGCTGTCAGTCGTGTTGAGAGGAAGTACAGAACAAAAGTGTGTTGAGGTGAGGAGATCAAGCCCACACTTATATTTGCACATGTCCTCGTTTATGAATTATGAAGCAGAGAATAATAGTAAATCCGTCTGATCTGAAATGTTGTAATCCATGTAATAAATTTCAATAAAAGTGTTCTTGTCTGTAAAATTCCATGATTTAATATACTGTAGTACTATTTTTATATATATAAAAAAAGGTTTAATAATGTGATTGATTGATTTATTTAATTATAATTTAAATAATCCATTTTATTCATGAATGTTAGGAGCTTTTTTACTTTTACTTGAAAGGACGGTTTAAGAAACAATATATTCAGGAATTTTAATTAGTAGTATCATTTATTTGCATGGTAAGAATTAAACCACATTTTCAGGAACAATTTCCTCCTTCCTCACCTTTATCGTCTTCTTCCCTTTCAGCCCTGACCAATATCAAACTATGGGCTATAGATCGACAGGGTTTCCAAACCATCATGATGAGAACTGGCCTTCTCAAGCATTCGAACTACATGGAGTTCTTGAGAAGGTAACACAATTTAGCATCAAATCAAATTTGACATCTGAAACTAAAATCAAGAGTTTAGATTTAGTAAAACTAGTAGTAGTAATGCTGTCACCTGAATTGTGTCGTCAGTGTGCCCTCCTTCAAGACTCTCACTGAAGATGTGCTGAGTAAAGTAGCAGATGTTCTGGAAGAGGTGAAGTGTTTGAACACTGCATGTTTATTCTAAAATCAATTCCGAATTGATTCATGTGATCTTTGTGACCTTCAGTATTTTTATTCTGTGTTGTTTTCGCTCTCTCTTTGTATTTTAGACTCACTACAATGATGGCGACTACATCATTCGTCAGGGCGCTACTGGAGACACATTCTTCATCATCAGTGAGGGTCAGGTGAGAAAAGAGCCTTTCTGAGGCTTCCTGCTGAGTTGTAGAACAGAATATTTATTGAGTTTTGTGGCTGTTTTGCCCCACAGGTGAGGGTCACCCAGCAGAAATCAGCCAGTGAGGAGCCAGTGTTCCTGTCCACACTGTCTAGAGGGGATTGGTTTGGAGAGCAGGCTCTCAAAGGGTCAGGGAGAAACCTCATTTTTAGGGTCATAATTCTCATTCTAACCATTCTGGTTAAGATTTAAGAATATCTTTTTTACATTTTTCACTTTTCTTCCCAGGGAAGATGTGCGTACAGCAAATGTAACGGCTGTTGGAGATGTGACATGTCTGGTTGTGGACAGAGAGTGAGGAGCTCGCAGCACAATCACAATCAGTGATCGTTCAAAAACAGCAGTCACTATCTATCAGGATCACATCAGCACAAACAAAATCACAACCAATATCACAACCATCCCAAGCAAAGAAAATCGTAACTATCACAATCAAAAATAATCATCACATTTAATCTAAATAATAACTCACAATGAACATCACAACAATCCCAATCAATCAAAATGATAACAATCACAATCGATATCTATCAACATAATAATCATTTCATTTAGTCAGAACCATAACTATCACAATCCACAATATCATAACCATTGAATGGTTTTCCTCCTATTTGACCAGGAGGCAACAATTTGTTATATACCAGAAACACAAATCAGTCATCTACCAAATCCATCAGTTCTGGTGTACCTCAAGGTTCTGTTTTGGGACCTCTCCTCTTTGCTACCAGTTTGACAAATAATCAAACGCTATGGGTTTAACTTCCACTGTTACGCAGATGACATTCAAATGTATTTTAGCGCACCTTCCACCTCAGTGTTTCCTCCGCCTGCATTTTTAACAAATTGCATCAAGGAACTCAAGCTTTGGCTGGAGGCAAATTACCTTAAATTTAACTGATAAAACTGAGGTAATTCTGATTGGCTCTAAAGCTGTCTCTGTATATTACTCTCAGCTATTGGTATGTGTTCTGTCTTCTGGTATTGATGTTTAATTGTTTCTGTTCCTTAAACCTAACTTGTAAAGTGACCTTGGGTGTTGGAAAGGCACTATATAAATAAATTATTATTATTATTATTATTATTATTATTACCATGAAAATCATAACTATCAATATTAATATTTCAATCAAGATATCAAAATCATAGCTAGTCAGAACCATCGTAATCAGTCAAAATCAGAACCTGTACAATCACAATATCAGAACAGTCAGTGAGCTAATAACGTCATCTCTCCTCCGTCTTGTCGCATTTACTGACTGCTAATAAAACTCAACTCTAACAGGTCTTTCAAGCAGCTGATCGGAGGACTGGACAATATGAGCAACAAGATGTATGAGAGTGAAGAGGTGAAGGCCAGGTAAGCACATGATGAGCTGCTTCACATCCATCGATCAGAGATGAAGAGCATTCGGACTCACCAGAATAACTGACATCTCTCGTAGGTTGGAGGCAGAAGCCGCGTTCTTCTCTAATATGTCTCTCAGTGACTTCCGTGTGATCTGCACGCTGGGGGTGGGCGGCTTCAGTCGGGTGGAGCTGGTAAGACGAGTAGTTCGATGTTTCTGTAGGGGTGATTAGAAGTATATTGAGAGCATGTGTTCATATTGATTCTCTACAGGTGCAGCTGAAGAACGATCACAGTCGCTCCTTTGCCATGAAGGTCCTGAAAAAGCGTCACATCCTGGACACGAGTCAGCAGGGCCACATCCTGTCTGAGAGATGGATCATGATGGAAGCCCACAGTCCTTTTACTGTCAGGTCTGTACAACTCAGTGCCAGTTGATAACTTAGTCACATGATTTGATTGATTTAACTGTTTAATGTGCAATGCAAAAGCAATCTTAAAGGAAAAACCTATATTTTGTATGAACCTATATTCACTCCTACAATACATTTTAATGAGTTATGCAGAATTAAAACCATGAGTTTTTTTACTTAGTCTCCTAAAGTCTTAATCTGTATTTTATTGTTTACACATGTTGGTCTCATAAAGCTCAATTCTGTTAAAGGAGAAAATATATATATATATTAAAAAATAGATTCTTCTTGCATGGCACAAAGTACATATTGACTGTGAATTATTTGGGCATTATTATCCATCCATGAACTGACATTCAACTTATTTTAAGCCTTTTGGCACAAAATTAGAACTAGAATATCAAGAAAGTGAAATAACATAAGTTATCAATATATTATTTTATTTAATAATTCTAAATAAAAAAAATAATTTTAAAATTATTAATATTGATATTATTAATTGTGAATAATATTAATAAAAATCCTTAATATTATTTAAAATTGTTAATATATTCTTTCTTACAGTGTAAAATGTATATTATCAGGCTACACAGAGTATTTGGTAATAGTTTGAAAATTTAAGAATTAAATAAAGCATATTTGTTGACCACTAATTTGATTATAATAATTTGTAGTAATTTATTATATTATAATTATTATAATAATGATTATAATTATAATAAAATGTATAATTTTAATTAAAACTATTATAAATATTATTATAATATATTTTATATGATATAATATTAGTTATAATAATTATTATATCATATATGTCATAAGGGTCGATTTTTCGAAATTGAGATTTATACATCACCTGAAAGCT
>NW_015549598.1:775640-779619 GCF_001515605.1 Sinocyclocheilus anshuiensis | reverse complement strand
TTTGCGCATAAGTTAAATTCGAAAATTTCGCAACCCAGCTTGTGTAGATATTATCCCTCCCTATATATGACCCTGGACCACAAAACCAGTCATAAGGGTAATTTTTTTTTCGAAATTGAGATTTACATATCAGCTGAAAGCTGAATAAATAAGCTTTCCATTGATGTATGATTTGTTAGGATATGACAATATTTGAGATACAACTATTTAAAAATCTTGAATCTGAGGGTGCAAAAAAAATCAAAATATTGAGAAAATCGCCTTTAATGTTGTCCAAATGAAGCTCTTAGCAATGTATATTATTAATCAAAAATTAAGTATTAATATGTTTAAAGTAGGAAATTTACAAAATATCTTCATGGAACATGATCTTTACTTAATGTCCTAATGATTTTTGGCATAAAATAAAAATCTATAATTTTGGCCCATACAATGTATTTTTGGCTATTGCTACAAATATACCCCAGCGACTTAAGACTTTTTGTGGTCCAGGGTCACATATTATATCTATTTATAGCAATTACAGTCTAATTATAATTATTATAATCTGATTATAATAACATAAAGAATGAAATAAAAATCTTAGTTGACAGATGACACTGTAACTCCACATATTTTTTTAATCACATGGTATTTTTATGAAAAGCCCATACTGGTTATATGTTTCAGACTTTATCAGACCTTCAGAGATTCGAAGTACCTGTACATGCTGCTGGAGGCGTGTTTGGGTGGAGAGCTGTGGACTCTGCTCAGAGACCGGTATCAGGATCCCGCTCAGTATTTTCTCACATTCTTCTAAAGGGATTGAGTGACTTACAGGAAGTTGTGTGGCTGTTTTCAGAGGCTCGTTTGATGACAGCACCACACGCTTCTACGCTGGATGTGTGGTGGAAGCTCTCGCTTTTCTACACTGCCGTGGAATCATCTACAGAGACCTAAAGCCTGAGAACATCATACTGGACCACCGTGGATATGCCAAGCTGGTAAGCAAAGCAGTGTCATATTACTATTATTTATATACTAGTTTTCATTTTAATTTTAGTTTAAGATTTAGTGATTTTATGTAATTTTGTCAGTTTTTTGTAGTATTTTTATTTAGCTTTAAATTAAAGGAACACGCCACTATTTTTGAAAATAGGCTCATTTTCCAAACCCCCTAGAGTTAAACAGTTGAGTTTTACCGTTTTCGAATCCATTCGGCTGATCTCCGGGTCTGGCGGTAGCACTTTTAGCTTAGCTTAGCATAGATCATTGAATCTGATTAGACCGTTATCATTTCTTGCTCAAAAATGACCAAAGAGTTTCTATATTTTTCCTATTTAAAACTTGACTCTTCTGTAGTTACATCGTGTACTAAGACCGATGGAAAATGAAAAGTTGCGATTTTCTAGGCCGATTTGGCTAGGAACTATACTAGGCGCAATGATATTACGCAGCGCCTGAAAATAGTCCCCAGCTAGGTAACTTCCAATAAGCCTATTTTCAGGCGCTGCGTAATATCATTGCGCCTGCTGCACCCATAGTACAGCAGCAAAGTTCCTTGATTATTACGCCGGAATGAGAGTATAGTTCCTAGCCATATCGGCCTAGAAAATCTAAACTTTTCATTTTCCGTCGGTCTTAGTACACGATGTAACTACAGAAGAGTCAAGTTTTAAATAGGAAAAATATTTAAACTCTTTGGTCATTTTTGAGCGAGATGCTAACGGTCTAATCAGATTCAATTATCTATGCTAAGCTACAGCTAAAAGTGCTACCGCCAGACCCGGAGATCGGCTGAATGGATTCGAAAACGGTAAAACTCAACTGTTTAACTAGGGGAGTTGGAAAATGAGCCTATTTTCAAAAATAGTGGAGTGTTCCTTTAAAGCTAAATTACTTTTTTTTTTTTTTTTTCAGTTCTAGTAATTTTAGTACTTCAGCTAAAATTAAGCAGCAGGTTTAAATTAGATTTTTTTTGTACTTAAAAATTGCTCCAAGTACTTCATTTTAGTTTAATAAGTGTTCATCTGATATTTATATTTTATTTAGTTTCAGCTTTATTTTAATTAACAGAAACATTTGAATATTTTTGAAGTATTTCTATTTAGCTTTGAATTCATTTTTCACGTTTGTATTTGTTTCTTCTAGTAATTTTAGTGCTTGAATATTCACATTTTTTAAGTTTCAGTGTTCATCTAATATTTATATTTTATTTCAGCTTTAAGTAACAAAAACTAATTTTAAAACTATTAGTTTTAGTTTTTAGTTATGCAGCTTTATTTAAAAAAAAAAAATGTTATTGTACATTTTTTTTAAATGAATTTTTAATGTTTTTTATTTTTTTTAGTATTTCTATTTAGCTTTAAATGTTCTTTTTAAACATTTTTTATTTCAGTTCTAGTAATTTTAGTACTTACACAAAATACGTAGTACTTAATTTTAGTTGAAGCGTTTATCTGATATTAATATTTGATTTCAGCTTTAATTAATGAAACATTTTTTAAAAGTTTGTTTTAGTGTTAGTTTTAGTTAACAATCACAACACTAAACCAATGTACTTCTATTGTAGAATTAATGCGCATTAAATTACTGTACATGCTACATTTCATGTCCATATACAAAAAAGTTTTAAATAAAATATTAAATAAAATGTTTACTTTTAAGAAATGTATTTGTAGCCATACATTATATTAGTCTACAAACATTTTAAGCATATGTTTTAGATTTCTAAGAAAATGAGAAACAAAGTCAAGCGTGTCTAAACTTTTGTATATTGACCAACAAAATATTCAAAAGGCAAAGAACAGTCGTTGTTTTCAAGGTGGACTTTGGTTTTGCTAAAAAAGTTGGCTTGGGGAAGAAGACATGGACGTTTTGTGGAACTCCAGAGTACGTGGCCCCCGAGATCATCCTAAATAAAGGACACGACGTCTCGGCCGACTACTGGTCTCTGGGAATCCTCATCTTTGAGCTGCTGAGCGGAAGGTTGGCGATTTATTAATGCCATTATTAACAAGATTAAGTTTTTCCTGTTTCCAGAATCCCAGGAAGTGAAGTTCACACTCTGCCTCTTCTAATTATTAACATTCAACACCATTGTCCTCTGTGCCTCCAAGCCCACCTTTCTCAGGGTCAGATCCCATGAAGACGTACAACATTATTCTTCGAGGAATCGATATGGTGGAGTTTCCCAAGAAAATCACTAAGAGTGCTGCGAACTTGATCAAGAGACTGTGCAGGTACAAAGATAGAGTCAGCGTGTTTATTCAGAAAAGGCTGTTTTAAAAACTGTTCTTTTGTTATGGAAACCTGAGCTGCTGAAATAACATTGGTCTGTATATTATTTTATTTTTTGGGGGCATTACAGAAATACAGTGACTTAGAAATTCTTACTGTATAACTTAGTTGAGGCTCACCTCTGCATTCGCACTATTTTCTGCAAGATGCGAGTTGAAATATTACGTTTATGTTGTGTCTGATTAATGCAATACGGTAACAAACAGTGTTTTATTAAAAAAAATCAGAGAAAAAAAAACTTAAATGCAGTGTCTTAAAAGAAAAAAATAAAGAGAGAAAAGTGTTTATTTGAAAAAAAAAATTTGGAGAGAGAAAAAAAGGTTTTTTTGGAAGATACATTTTTTTGGGGAAAGAACAAATTTAAAGAGAAAAATGTTTTTCAGGAGAGTTTTGGAGAGAGAAAAAATTTCAAAGTGAAAAAAAGGTTTTTTGAGAGAGACTAAAATGCTGAAAAAATAAAGAGGGAAAAAGGTTTATTTTAAAAAATAGAGAGAATTTTTAAAAGTTTTTTATTAGAAAAAAAGTTTTTGTGAGAGGAAAACATTTTTTTGGGAAAGAAAAAAAAATCTGAGAAGTTTCAGGAGAGAGAACAAGTTTGGAGAGAGAAAAAATGTTTTAGGGAGAGTTTTTCTCTCAAAAAGTTTTTTTTTTTGAGAAAAAAATATCAGAGAGAAACAAATTTGGAGTGAAAAAAAAATCT
>NW_015549598.1:772667-775492 GCF_001515605.1 Sinocyclocheilus anshuiensis | reverse complement strand
CCCCCCCCTCCCTCCCCTCCCTTTTTTCACATTGCAGTTCAGTGCTTCCATGTGTGAAATTTCGAAATCATGATGCACATTTTTTAAGAAAATTTTTTTTATTTGATAATACATTTTGAAAAACAGCCATAAAGTGTGTCATATAACCTGGCAGGGACAATCCGTCTGAGAGACTCGGCAACCAGAAGAATGGCGTGAAGGACATCCAGAAACACAAGTACAGACGATACATGCAGCTCTGACATTATCACTATATATTGACTACTGCATTTCATTGGACAGTCATGATGTGTGGGCTGTGCTGGTTTTGATGTGTCTTGCAGATGGTTTGAGGGGTTTAACTGGGATGGTGTTCGTGAAGGAACCGTGACTTCTCCGTTTATACCAAATGTGAGATTCTCCAGCGAATAAGAGAAATTAATCATTTGATGGACTGTTTTTAACTTGGAGGGATATGAAAAATACATATGTTCAAAATGAATTAGTCATCTCCGATAGATAAAAAGAAGTATTAGTTGACCTCACAAATCCTGATATCATTTTACTCCGTCTGAGATATTTTTAGAGAGTTGCAGTCCTGAGTGAGTGAGTTTCTTTGCTTTATCTTGCGTTTTCATCCAAAGAAAATGAGTTTGGTTTGTTTGCCGCAGGTGGAAGGGCCTTTGGACACCAGTAATTTCGACTGTTTCCCAGAGGACACAGATGAGCCGCCGCCTGATGAGGAGTCCGGCTGGGACTTTGAGTTCTGATCGAAGGGACCAAATGCTTATATGAACGGCACAGAAACAGACGCCGCATTTCAGAATTAGATAGAATTCTCTCTTGCTCTATATTTCAACAATATAAAAATTTTGTCTCATTTATTACTGTTGTTGTGAAGTATGGAGTATTTTTGTGGAATATGGAGTAAAAGTTTTACTTACAAAATTACTACATTTTTATTAAATTACTTGTATTAAATTAATAATTAAAATACACAGGACATAAGATGTACTGAAAAGCAAGCAAAAAAAGCCCTTATATTATCTGCTACCAACACCATCACACACATACACATTAATATATATAAACATTAATAATATTAAAGTTTATATATATATATACATACACACATTTGTGGAAAAATGGTCCACTGTAAAGTGTATAAAAACCAAAGCAGAAAGAGTTTTAAATCAAGTTTATTAAGCAAAACAAGTCATTTTTGCGATTAAATGTAAATATTGATAAGTATTTCATTTCATTAGTTTTGTTCTACAGAACGACAGTTAATTGTGTGATATATGATATATCAAGTATCAAGACTAAAAGACGAATGGAGCAGCACTGAATTAGCAGAAGATGCAGATCTTCACAAAAAAAACAAACGGACATTTAAACTGATAATGCACTCAAAAATACATTGTCATCATTTACTCACCTTCACGTCATTGTAAGCCTGTGATTTTCTCTCTTCTGTGAAAAACAAAGTGTGTTTTTGAATATCATCCACAGAAGAAAGTCAAAGGACTAGAAGTGCATGATGTAGAGTAAATGATGACAAAATGTTCACTTTTGCATGAACTATCCCTTCTTTCGCATGGAATTCAAGAAAGGTTCTGCCTTCACTAAATGTGTCAATGTTTTGCCACTCGATTCAATATCTAAACTACGCTGTAGTGAAAAATATACACTTGAAGACCATCTAGTGAGGATTTCACACAGAAAGACTGCCAGCAGAATCTCACATGACGGCTCTGAATAACATGACTAGGCACAATTATGAGCTGAACTAGAGAGTCTAGTGATCACCTGACGGTCATGCCTGTTATAATCAGGAGAATATATGATATGATTCAGGGGATGAATCACAAAGAGTCATTGTAGGTACAATGCTAAAAATCAAGAATATTATTATAGGCTAAAAATGCACAGCGATCTGTACAAACTGGTTTAGTTTTGTTCTTTGGGTGACTTCAGTTTTTCCACAGTTCTGCTTTTGAGGCTAAATGGTTTTAGATCAGCAGTAGTGGATCAGGGGGAAAACAATGTATTAACTAAACATTTAGCATAGCAAAATATCTGAAATATTAATATTTTAAATATATTAGAAATCTCTTTTGATGTCAAACTTATGTCCAAACCAGTGTTGTTATTGTTAACTAAAACTATAAAAAATTGTTTTTTGGTAACTGAAAAAAGCTAATATAAAAATCACATGAAAAACTTAGGTAAAGGTAAAATGTAGAAATGTTGCCTTGAAAACTTACTGAAACAAACTAAAAATAAATTGAATCTAAAAATATTTTTTTAAATATCAAAAAAGGCAAAAATCACAAATGTACTAAAATGAAAATAAAAACTGAAAATATAAAAATTAAGGCTGAATCAAAATGTTAATGAATACTATCGTAGTATAGAAATAATATACAACCACATGCTGTTCAATTCAATACATTTTTCATGATAAGCTATTTTTGACTTGCCATTTGATGTCTAATGTTGTGAAGCGAAATCAGTTGAGAGCCACTGATCTACATCACAAAATCACAGCAAGGTTTCTTCATTGTTTTAAGATGCCTACCTGTTTTACTTAAAGGGTTAGTTCACCCAAAAATGAAAATTAGCCCACAAATTACTCACCCTCAAGTCATCCTAGGTGTATATGACTTTCTTCTTTCAGACAAATCCAGTCTGAGTTATATAAAAAATTGTCTTTGATCTTTCAAGCTGTTTAATGCCACTCAGCGGGTGTTGCATGCATCAGTCCAAAAGAAGTTAAATAAAAATTGCCCATCCATAAAAAAAGTGTCTCACACGGCTCCGGGGGGTGAACAAAGGCCTTCTGT
>NW_015549598.1:757127-772380 GCF_001515605.1 Sinocyclocheilus anshuiensis | reverse complement strand
ACCGTTGCCACGGGTTGTTGTTCATGTCCGCGGGTTGAAGCGACCCCAATAACGTGATATTTAGTCCCTGGAATGAAAATTTTACTGGAAGATCCCCGCCGAAAAACGTGTATTTTACCCCCAGAATGCGATTTTTACAGGGGACCCTCACCCTCCTCGAAACGCGATTGGACTAGTTTTATTGTGAAAACCTGGCAACCCTGTTCATAGGCGCCGCCTTCTGTCAGAGAGTGCATCTCATTCAGACCTGCTGTTTTTGTTTCGTGCAGATGTTTTATGTAGCAAATAAGTAAATAACACAAAGTCAGACCATTCTGTTTTTGTTTTAAATCCTGAAATTAATCTAGATCAAATCAAAAACAACTGCCCGTGCAGATCATGATTAAAATGCAGTGGTTGCCTCTAATTTCAAATGGCTAGATATTTTTGTTTAAAGCCAGTTTGTTTGTTATAAAGCAAATAAATAAATTTGCTTAAAAATCAGTATCAGAATCCAATTTGCTAGTTAAAAAAAAAAAGAAAGAAAGAAAAGAAAATCTGAATTCTGAATCAGTTATGATCGGCGCATCACTAATTAAAATACTAAGTAAAAGGCCTCAAATTTGAAGTACATTCTGGGATGTCTTTTTCTATCAATTCTTCAATAGGTAGATCTTGTCTTTCATAAAGGCCGAGGTCAGGGATCTTGGGCCTAAAAAGGTTGGTGACCACTGGTTTACATCTAGACCTGCATGTCGTATGTGATGCCTGTACACTTCCAAGTGCAGCACTTCAGGCACCAAGAACTTCAAAGCACGACTGATGCGAAGTTGATCTGAAACCAGAAAAAGCAGAAAAATTGGTGGATGTGTTCACTGCACCTTACAGGTTCTCCATCTCTAAGGTTTCACCCTCGTCTCTTCAGATGATAGCAGAGGAGCCCGAGGATGAGGACGATGAAGAAGATGAAGAGGGGTTCGAAGGGGAGGGCGGAAGATTCCAAAGCACCCATTTACGCTTGTTTTGCCATTTTTGGGAGAGGTAGTCCTCCTTTTCCCGCTCTTTCCGAGCTCTCTGGTAGTGGTCGTCCTCCTTCAGATACCAGACCGGAGGCCAGCGGTGCTTCTCAAAGTATTCTTGGTTCTCTGAAAATGCAAATGAACATGCATCCAACAGGGTTATTGTAGTAAACAAACAGTAAAAAAAAAACATTTTTGTTTCTTGAAATGCAATATATAAAATAATATTAAAAAATTTTAAAATATTCTTATTTTATTTCAGCTAATCACCATGGCAACATTTTCATTTAGTCTAACTTTATGTACTAAGATAACGAAAACTGAAATACAAATTAATAAAAAACTATATAGACAATTTAAGAAACAACAACTAATGAAAATTACCAAATAAAATAAAATATTACATTTAAAAAATAAAAACAAAAGAAACTTTTGATGTACTACCTGCTGATTTGGCCCTCATGTCTCTGGGGAATTTGCGGCACACGTTGTTGTAGTTGGTGCAGATGTGGTGAAGGCACCAATCCGTGAGCTGGTAGGCACAGTGGAACTGAAACCACATGACAACAATAATCATCATTTATTCACCCTCATGTTGTTTCAAAAACACAGACTTTATCGTTCAAAAGTTTGGGGTCGGTACAATTTTTTAAAATGTTTTTGAAAGAAGTCTTAAGCTCACCAAGGCTGCATTTATTTGATCAAAAATACTGTAAAAACAGTGAAATATTATTACAATTTAAAATAGCTGTTTTCTATTTGAATATATGTTCAAATGTAATTTATTCCTGCGATGCAAAGTTAAATTTTCAGCATCATTACTTCAGTCTTCAGTGTCACATGCTGCGATACATTGTTTTTTCTTCAGGATTTTTTGATAAATAGAAAGTTCAAATGAACAGCATTTATTAAATAGAAATCTTTCATAACATAAATGTCTTTATTGTCACTTTTGATCAATTTAATGCATCCTTGCTGAATAAACCTCAATCTTTTGAATAGTAGTGCACTTTCTTCTGCGAAACGTCAAAGTTCCTAGTTTTCTTATGCCTTGTAACCAAAATAGTAGTGCCATGATGCACAAATTACATTTCAATGTAATCTTACGAGGTGTTATGAACTTTTCATTTTGTTTCTTTATGTCCTGTTCACTGAACAAGTGAGTAATGTGATAAATATCTCACTGAATGGCACATTAGTGCGAGCTAGCTCATTCTCCACAGTCAGTCTATACCAGTTCAACCATGGAACTCAAGCTCTGTTGAATGCATTTTATAAATCCTTCCATTTAGTTTCATTATTACATCAGCAGTCATCTACAGAATCTCAGTTTATGGCAGAGAGCTCCTTGGTCGTGAAATGCTCAGCGTTTCTGAGTCTTTAGTAAAGCAAGTGACTCAGCTTGACCAGTCAGGCATGACTGAAAGAACCACGTGAACTGTCACAGGAATGCTGCAAAAATGTGTCTGACTTCACACTAAATCCCAGAGCAGGACACGGGTTACTGCAACGTTTGCAAGAAACCTATTATTTCCTCATGCAGTTTCTTATTTAGCAAACACAACAAATCTAAAATACCTGTGATTGTTACAAGTAAATTCAGTACAACATTGTCTCAGCTCTTGCCGGGTTAATTGATAAAGGAAATGCTAACTTGAAAACTTCACTTAAACAGCCTATGCTCTTCAACTTATACATGTTACATTTACTGCAGGAGGAGTTTGTGGTGGTTTTCACATGCAGTTTTACCTGAGCCATCTCCAGATATACCAGCACATCTCCGTCAATGTCCGTGCCCATGGCGGCAGCCTCCTTCAGAACAGTCACAGTATGGAATTCTGCAGCAAAACACAATTAAACAGATAGGTCACCCAAAAATGAACATTTTGTAATCATTTACTCACCCTCATGTCATTTCAAACATTTGTGTTTTTTTTTTCAGTGCAACACAAACGGAGAAGTTTAGTACAATGATCATGCTGCTCTTTTCAATGAATTTGAATTCTGATCATTATTCATTTAAAGTGCCCCTATTATGCCATTTTTAAGGTTGCTAATACTGTTTTATGAGTCTCCTAAAACAGGTTTACATGCATGCAAGGTCAAAAAAACACGTTAGTTTTCTCAAAAAATAGATTTCATTTGACCTCATTTCTAAATGATTCGTAAACGACTTGTGCTGGGGAATTTGCGGCACACGTTGTTGTAGTTGGTGCAGATGTGGTGAAGGCACCAATCCGTGAGCTGGTAGGCACAGTGGAACTGAAACCACATGACAACAATAATCATCATTTATTCACCCTCATGTTGTTTCAAAAACACAGACTTTATCGTTCAAAAGTTTGGGGTCGGTACAATTTTTTAAAATGTTTTTGAAAGAAGTCTTAAGCTCACCAAGGCTGCATTTATTTGATCAAAAATACTGTAAAAACAGTGAAATATTATTACAATTTAAAATAGCTGTTTTCTATTTGAATATATGTTCAAATGTAATTTATTCCTGCGATGCAAAGTTAAATTTTCAGCATCATTACTTCAGTCTTCAGTGTCACATGCTGCGATACATTGTTTTTTCTTCAGGATTTTTTGATAAATAGAAAGTTCAAATGAACAGCATTTATTAAATAGAAATCTTTCATAACATAAATGTCTTTATTGTCACTTTTGATCAATTTAATGCATCCTTGCTGAATAAACCTCAATCTTTTGAATAGTAGTGCACTTTCTTCTGCGAAACGTCAAAGTTCCTAGTTTTCTTATGCCTTGTAACCAAAATAGTAGTGCCATGATGCACAAATTACATTTCAATGTAATCTTACGAGGTGTTATGAACTTTTCATTTTGTTTCTTTATGTCCTGTTCACTGAACAAGTGAGTAATGTGATAAATATCTCACTGAATGGCACATTAGTGCGAGCTAGCTCATTCTCCACAGTCAGTCTATACCAGTTCAACCATGGAACTCAAGCTCTGTTGAATGCATTTTATAAATCCTTCCATTTAGTTTCATTATTACATCAGCAGTCATCTACAGAATCTCAGTTTATGGCAGAGAGCTCCTTGGTCGTGAAATGCTCAGCGTTTCTGAGTCTTTAGTAAAGCAAGTGACTCAGCTTGACCAGTCAGGCATGACTGAAAGAACCACGTGAACTGTCACAGGAATGCTGCAAAAATGTGTCTGACTTCACACTAAATCCCAGAGCAGGACACGGGTTACTGCAACGTTTGCAAGAAACCTATTATTTCCTCATGCAGTTTCTTATTTAGCAAACACAACAAATCTAAAATACCTGTGATTGTATTCAGTACATTCAGTACAACATTGTCTCAGCTCTTGCCGGGTTAATTGATAAAGGAAATGCTAACTTGATTAAACAGCCTAAACAGCCTATGCTCTTCAACTTATACATGTTACATTTACTGCAGGAGGAGTTTGTGGTGGTTTTCACATGCAGTTTTACCTGAGCCATCTCCAGATATACCAGCACATCTCCGTCAATGTCCGTGCCCATGGCGGCAGCCTCCTTCAGAACAGTCACAGTATGGAATTCTGCAGCAAAACACAATTAAACAGATAGGTCACCCAAAAATGAACATTTTGTAATCATTTACTCACCCTCATGTCATTTCAAACATTTGTGTTTTTTTTTTCAGTGCAACACAAACGGAGAAGTTTAGTACAATGATCATGCTGCTCTTTTCAATGAATTTGAATTCTGATCATTATTCATTTAAAGTGCCCCTATTATGCCATTTTTAAGGTTGCTAATACTGTTTTATGAGTCTCCTAAAACAGGTTTACATGCATGCAAGGTCAAAAAAACACGTTAGTTTTCTCAAAAAATAGATTTCATTTGACCTCATTTCTAAATGATTCGTAAACGACTTGTGCGAAGCAGTTCAAAGAATCAGTCTCTCTAAACCCCTCCTTTCCGTGAGCCCTCACTGCTGTGATTGGTCAGATGGCGCAGTCCTTTGTGATTGGTCCAGAGCCGTAGAGATTAATCTCTCTACGGCTCTGGATTGGTCTACCACGTACAGCGCGTGTCGGAAATGAAACGCCCATTGCCATGAGGGAATAACAGCCCTGGAGACTTGTCAATACATAGAAAAGATGGTATCGATTGTACCTTACCAATTCGAGCCGGAGTCTGATGATGAAACGGTTGAACTGGCTGATCGACAAGAGACTGATTCGCAAGCACGACTGGAGCAGGACGTTTCTCAGTGGTAAGCGTCAAGTGTTAACAAGTTTGTGGTAATCTACTTCGTGACATAGAGCCGTAACAGAATAAGATTTGAATTCCTGACGACTCGTTTAGGCGATTGTGAGCAGACTCTTTTTTTTGATAGACAATAACTTTATTTATCATGCACTGTCGGCTTCACAAATTTGCATAGTTTATGTTCACATACAGCTACATGACACACTACATGAAAGGTAATATTCGAAAAGGCATAATAGGGGCACTTACCGCATATTTTTGTCCATGTTAGTATGGAAGCAAAAAATCCTAATATTTACACTGCTGTTAAAAACTTACAACTACAAAATTAAAATGTTTATTTAGCAAGAATGCATTAAATTGACCTAAAGTGACAGTAATGACTTTTACATTATCACTAAAGATTTATCTTTTGAATAAATGCTGTTCTTTATTTTCATCAAAGAACTTTGAAAACAAAAATATTAAGCAGCACAACTTTTTCAACACTGATAATAATAAAAAATGTTTCTTGAACATTAAATCATCATATTAGAATAATTTCTAAAGGATCATGTGACACCGAAGACTGATGCTGAAAAATCAGCTTTGCATCACAAGAATTAATTACATTTTAAAATATATTCAACAGTATAGTCAGTCTATATATATATAAAACCCCAGAAGACTTGGTTTAAGTTAAACATTTTTAATAAACTAACTTAGTTATAAACCAATCCTTGATGATTCTTATATTCATTATTGGCATAATAATCAATCATCCGACCTGTGAGGGCGACCAGGTGAGGCAGGCAGAGGCGATTAGCCAAGATAATGAGCTCCATGGCATCCAGGTCAGGTCTGGAGCAGAAGCATCCCGTGTAAAGATATTCCAGCACCGCCTGCATACTACTACGGGTCGTGTTTGGGAACAATACCTGTGGAACCACATCAAGTCATGAGAAAATCTGTATACCAATGCAAAAAAAGACATAAATCAACAGTAGATGTCTTTGAAGATAATATTAACATCTGGACACTACTACGGATCAAGTGTAATATTGTTTGAAATTTCCCAGAGGCTGAAAGGACAAGTGGGAATACACAATTTACCAAATGTTCTTTTTGACGAGTGATGTTTACAAATGCTGCACATCAATGGGCCACACCCATAAAATGCAGTAGTCACCTCTTTAGTACAGCTCTCAACAAAAGGCCCACCAAACATGGCTGCCATCCAATCACAGCTGGAGATGAGCAGGGGTTTATGGGCCTGAATGGGACCATCATCCAGTTTAAACACCACATCTGGGATATAAAGAAAGAAATCTCTATTGCAGCAAAACAGATAGTATTAGTAGGACCCTATGATTTCTGCAAGATGGAAGATAATGAAACGTGGACAGAATTGCGGAATCCAGTCACAAAATGTTTTTTTTACAGTATGGAATGTGTAATCTGGCAAATTTTGGATGAATAAGTCAAAGGAAGGTCTGTATACTTAATTAAAACATGATATGGACAAGTGTCTGTGAATATTAAAGTCCAAAAGACTGCGAGTTCTGCCACAGTTTCATCTACAAAACATCACAGCTGACAAAAAATAAAAGGAATTGTTAAACTTTCATCTGATCACATATGAAAACATTCATTAAATTGTTAATAGTTCATGCAATCATATGATTAACACGGTTTCTGATAACAAATTTGCATTAAATCATAACCTATTATTGTATATTTTATGAACTTTTATAATTTTATAAATTCAATTGATTAGACATACTTTTTATTTTTTAAATAGAATTAAACTATTAAAATGGAATCTAGAAAAATTTAAGACTGAAAATACTGGCTTTGGGAAAAATCTAATAGAATTTGGGGAAAATTTCATAGGGTCCTAAAAGTTTACATTTTGTTACATTAAATTGTATAAGTTTTATTATTTCAATTAATTAGACATGCTTTTTGATTACTACAATTTAACCTTTAAAACAGAGTCTAGAAAATTTTAAACAGAAAAAAAAACACAATCCAGAAAAAGTACAACTGAAAAATGGAATTTGGGAAAAACTGAAACAGATTTGATAGGTCCAAACATTAGAATCTTTGTGACATAAGATAAAGGAAATTTAACCTGAGAAAGTTCCTTTGGCCAGGCATTCCTTCACCCGATTGGTCCGTCGCACATGGAAAGCCTTTGTGATCTCCTGATTCATGAAGGCCTCATTGTTGAGGATGTTGGCGACCATCATGCGCAAGTCAAACACCTCCAGCAGCTCAGCGATGTGTGCGATGTGCATCAGGTCCTTCTCGTGTTCGTCCAGCTGTCCCGTGTAAAGGTAACGCATGACCACACGAAACGGCCCGAGCAGCACAGAGGGGTCCATGTCCACCATCGTCATCGGCCGGGAGATGAACGTGACGGGGTCCTGGACCGTTTCTCTCCTGATGCTGACGAAAGCCCGACCCAAAGACGACAAAAGCCGCCCCCCGCATCCGCCCTCAAGGATCCCATCAGAGCCTGCGCCGATCAGGGTCCCGTCACTGATGCAGGCCCTGAGGTTGACCCTTCTTTCTTCATCACTGCTCTCACACATGTCAAAGCTGGCCACCCGTGCAGGAGGCTCCTGTCCCGTGGGTTGCTTACAGTCAGCCTCGCCCTTCACATCCTGGAGGAAAAGGTCGTAGAATTTCGAGGAGGCCGTGGCGAGGTAGACCTTATGAGCAAAGACTCGCTGGTTCTCCTGGAGGACCAGAACCACATCAGCACACAGCGGCTCCTCCAGCAGTCGACCCTGGTGCTCATCGGTGGTGCAAGGGGGCGGCAGGATGACTATAACGGGTGGAGGAGGTTTGGGAGGCAGAAAAGGCGCCTGCAAAAGGGGCCGTTGGACGTCGCGCAAGTGAGACTTCCAGAACTGCAGGTGGCGCCGTGAGATGAGAGCTGCGCGGATGGCATTGTCAAACACATCCTTCACTCCAAACTGAGCCACCACGCTGGTCTCGTAGTATGGCACCCCCAACTCTTTGGCCACCTCACGACCCTTCTCAGGAGGAAGAATCTCGTTCGCTTTGATGGGTCTGTAAGGTGGGTTTATGGAGAAATGTCAACAAAAAGGATGTACTGCAATATCTTGTATGTGAATGTTACATGTTTGGTCTCATGTCCAACACATGATGTTCAATTCACACTGAAGATCCAATCAAATATTCTGAAATGAAACAAGTCAAATATACCGACAGACCAAGACTTATTTCTTGCTATTTTTAGCCAGAAGCAGGTGATACTAATATAGAGACATTTTTTTATATTTATGTTAATTATTGTTAAATATTGTTAAACAATTATATTGTTAAAAGTATATTTATAATTTTTATATTTCTATTTTATATTTACAATTTAGAGAGACAGGTGGTATTTATAATATAGAGACAGTTATAATCTTTGTTATTGATTTTCTGTGTGCAGTATTATTATTTTTTAATTATTACTTGTATTCAGAAGAGATGCATTCAATTGATCAAAAGTGAGATAAAGGACATTTAAAATGTTATAATAAAATTATATTTCAAATAAAAGTTGTTCTTTTGAACTTTATATTCATCACTGCATCCTTATAATGGTTTCAACAAAAATATGTAATTACTGCTAAACATTTTATCCACAGAAATAAATATAATTTTTAAAGATTGTATTTTTTTTAATATTATATTTATTAAATATTTGTATATTTTTGGTCTGTTTTCCAGAAAAATAATGACTATAAATTTTAAATAAGTATATCCACTAAATTACATTAATCTGGGGTCAAGGGGTCTTTAAATCTCAGATCAAAAATTTGACTTCACCTGGCAAGAGGTCTCCGTGCCCTATTAACAGCATCCAGGTCAGCGTAACGCAGGTCTAACTGGCAGCCCACCAAGATGACCGGGGCACGAGGGCAGAAGTGCTTGATCTCCGGGTACCACATGGTCTTCACATGAAACAGAGAATTGGGGTTGGCGATGGAGAAGCACAGGACCACCACATCTGACCTAGTGTCCAGACACAAGATAAAGCATTCAAGAAAACACTGAGAGTAAGTCATAAGAAAGATGTGGTCCACAAACACACCTGCCATAAGCAAAGCGGCGGTCTTTGTGGTGGTCGCCGAAGGTGTCCCATAATCGAAGAGACACGCTCACATCATCCACGACATCTCTGGAACGTTCCAGAACCTTCAAAACCAGAAGAGAATTGGATTTAAGTTGGAACTGGATTGGAGTTACAATACTTATTTTATGCTTCTGAAGTGTCAGGAGTGGAAAGATAAAAACCCAGACCTCTTGACAGACTCTATACTGGTCAATGGCCCAGACAGTGGGCACATGTGTGGCCAGTAGCTGGTACTGTGTAAGAGTGGCGTTACAAGCGCGAGCACAGATCAGACGCGTTTTGCCCACAGCATTGTCCCCCACCACCACACATTTAATGGTCTCGACATTAGGCCTCTCATAGTCCATGTCAGTATCTGTAAACTGGGACCTAAAAGCAATGGATAAAAAAAAAATTCATGCAAAAAATTGTCAAATTTAAAGGGTTAGTTCACCCAAAAATGAAAATTAGCCTGTGTTACGTACTTTACTTAAAGTGAGTTCACCCAAAATGAAAATTAGCTTGTGTTTTACTCGCCCTCAAAGCATCCTAGGTGTATGTGACTTTCTTCTTTCAGACGAATCCAATCGGAGTTATATTCAAAATTGTCCTGGCCCCTCCAAGCCTTACAATGGGGGTAAGTGGGTGTTCGGTTGTCAACAGTTCAGAAGACGTGAAATAAAGTGCGCGCATCCATAATAAAACGTCCCTCACACAGCTCTGGGGGGTGAATAAAGGCCTCCTGTAGCGAATCCATGCATTTTTGTAAGATAAATATCCATATTTCAAATGTAATAAACACTTTTTTCTAGGGATGTAATGATTAAGCGCGAGCCGGTTGAAAATCGATCAATAATATGGAAGTGCTATATTAGTATATTATTATAGTGTTATATTTCAGTTTCACAAAGAAACGTGCAGCATTTTGTCCAAGCAATCATAAAAGGACACATTTAATTTATCATTTGTCTTAAATCTAATTTTGTAAAAAAAAAATCGTGAATCGAATCGTGAGTTGAGCGAATCGTTACATCCCTACTTTTTTCTCACTTCCGCTGGCTGTGGTACATGGAAGGCATGCAGACGGATGACGTAGGACGTTGGCATCGTGCGCATGCCTCTGAGAAATGCAGGAGCAAAGGAAACAAACTTTCCTTACTTTAGCAAAGAAAACCAGTCTCCTCTTGGCTTATATATGTTTTGTTTTGTTTCCGCGTTCGTCACTAATCACGCAACGTCGACGTCTTATGTTATCCACCGGAACGGCTTCCACTTATGACAGTCAGCGGAAGGAGAAAAAAGTATTTATTACGTTTGAAATATGGATATTTATCTTACAAAAACGCATGGATTCGCTACAGGAGGCCTTTATTCACCCCCAGGAGCCATGTGAGGGACGTTTTATTACAGATGCGTGCACTTTATTTCACGTCTTCTGAATGGTTGACAACAAACACCCGCTTACCCCCATTAAAAGGCTTGGAGGGGCCAGGACAATTTTTATTTTAATATAACTCCGATTGGATTCGTCTGAAAGAAGAAAGTCACATACGCCTAGGATGTTTTGAGGGTGAGTAAAACACAGGCTAATTTTCATTTTTGGGTGAACTAACCCTTTAAGAGAATGAATTCTTTGCACAATCAAGAATACTGTAAATTATATTTGTAAAAATATACTTTTTATGTCCTCATATTCAACGTGCAAGCAAGATGGGTATTAATCAAAAGATTGATTATTGAGATATATGATAACATCCCAGATACAAAATAATAGATTTCATAATTAAATGGCAATAAAAATTTGTGATATAACAATAAGTTGCAATGCAGTATTTTGCCCTATTCCATTATAATTGTTAAAGCTATTTTTCCTCAGTTTGCTAAATATCTCTCAAAAGTTACGATAAAAATAAAAGTAGTGCTGTTATGTTGCTATGGACAACAGCGAAATATCCGGGTTAGAGTCCATTTTAAGTATATTTAAGCTTCTGCTGCATAATCCATTTACATCGCAGCAACAAAATGAATTCAAAAATAGAAAATTTTACTTTTTTATAAAAATACAAAAATGGCGACAACTTAAAGCTCTTATAATGATATTTTTGTCTGCTTTAACTGAGGACTACCATTTTAAATATCTCTCAAAAGTTACAAGCAAAATAAAAGTAGCACCAATGTTGCTATGGACAACAGCGAAATATCCGGTTCAGCAATAATTTTTAACTTAAATCTCATTTTGTAATAAAAAAAAATCGTGAATCGAATCGTGAAATCAAAATCGTGAATCGAATCGTGAGTTGAGCGAATTGTTACATCCCTATGTAACATGTAATTTTACGAATCATTAAGCTTCCAACAAAAAGTAGTCCATTACATCATAGCAACAAAATTAAATATTATTACTCTGCACAGAAAAGATTAAGTTTTCTATAGACTATTAGCGAAAATTTTTACGATAACTTAAAACTCTTATAATAATGTTTTTTCTGCTTTAACTGGGGACTGCATCTCTAAATATCTCTCAAAAGTTAAGATAACAATAAAAGTAGTGCTGTTATGTTGCTATGGACAATGGCGAAGTGTCCAGTTTGGCGAGAAAAGGAATTACACGCCAAAGCGTCGCTACTGACCAATCAGAGTCAAGTATGACGTCATTAGACGCGCTCAGAATGAGCTGAAAAAAAAATACGGTGCCGACCAATACTGTCTAGGTAGGCAGCTCACTAGGTTTTAAGACAAAGCCTTAACCCTGAACTTATGTAATACTCCTCGCGGCCGTAATGTCCTGCTCAAGAGGGCAATTAGTGTAGCCTACACACAAGCACATGCATTTATGAACGCGCAAAACCTTACCGAAGCGAACTGAAGGGATGCATCGGGTTGGCAGTCGTTTGTGATCTTAGAGATGAAGATAATGGTAATAAAATGCCCGTTGGATGCGGCGTGCACCTGAAGCGAACAGGGCATACGCTGCATTTTCCCGGCGGAGACGCGGAAGATACAGAATTATTTTACCGTAGTTTACCGCAACCAGACTTTAGCTAACCCATGTTACCAGCCCACGCCCTTGTTCTTGAGCTCATTTGAGTAAAATACACCGACTGAATGCGCAGAGAGTCGCGACGGCTGGAGGTTTCTGATTCGTGACATTCCCGGTGTTCCTTGCTTTCTCTTCCGCATGTAGGCAGCGCCATCTGACGCACCACACAAACGCTGATGAGAATAATTAGGCTATATTTGACACATTTAACTTCCTCAAGCTTCATAACTACCAATCTGATCTACTTAATCCTAAAACATCTGCATTTTCCACCGCCTTCAGTCGTATGCACTCCTTCTGTACACTCACTTCAAACTCTTGTATGAAATAATAATAGAATGAACATTCAATTTTAATAGATAAGCCTGCAGTGTCATGATGTGTGTTTGTTGCTTTATGTTGATCATATACATTTAAAGCCATCAATGAAGTCTAAAAGTCTGAGACTAAAATGCTTTAAACTTTTTCTAAGTTAATATAAAATTGGTCGTTATTAAATAATATCAGCATGGCAATCAGTTAAAAACTGAATTGGAAAATTTGTATTATAATCTCCTTTTTTTTTTTTTACTATTTGTTAGGCCTTTAACCCCTTATTATTATTATTTATCAATTATTTTATTATTACTATTTTTATTATGACAGCAGTGATGATCCATCATATCCAACAGAGCTTCTTGTGCTTCAAAGGAAAAAAGTTGTTCACATGTTAAATGTCACTTTCTTATATTTGATTAGTGACATAAAAAATGTATTTATTTAAAAAATCATCAATTTATTATGTATTTTATATATTACATATTTTTATAGTACATTACATTTATGTTTATATTTATACATTTATTTATTCGTTCATTAATTTATTAATTTATGCATCATAACTTTCCTTTTTACTTTTCAAAATCCTAAAACTTTCTGTTCATTTCCCGGTTTAAATTGGGGGGGAAATATCCCAGATTTCCAAAATCATCTCAGACTTTTGGAACATACTTTCTTTTATGAATATTTTCCTTCCTCATTTTTGGAAACTGAATGGTGATGCATTCTCAGGTTGAATTTACTGATGTTGTGCTACAAACATTTACATTTTCTGCTTACAAAATGAAAATAAAAAATAACAACTAAAAACTTCATACCTGCTGCAGGTGATGTTATAATCACATTTGAGCTTTTTCTCCTAAATGTCTCAGGTAAGTTGACTAAAAGTCAGGAAAATATGACTTCAATGTCACATGAAGGACAAATGATTGATCAGCATTTCCACGTAGTCTGAGAATCACTGGAGAATTGGAAAATTAAAGGCCTAAGGTGTGTGTGAATTTATTCTTTAGACTACTCATTCATGTTATTCAGTAAAGATGTGGGTGTGACTTTCCTGCACTACTTCAGTAGTAACAGACAGACCTCTGTGTGAACAAAGGTAATAAAACCAAAATAGCTACATCTCCAGCCCCCTTCAAAACCAGTGAGCGCTTTGATCATTATCAGTGTAATTAACCCTTCAGGGGAGGAAATTTCTTGAGGCTAATGAAATTCATCATGGAAAACATCACTTCCTCTAAAGCCTTTCCAACATCCACTGATTAGACACTGATAAACGCTTCTCCGTCAGACCCAGCACTGCAAACGGTGGGAACAGATGTTTAATCAACTACATGACCAGTTCTGACAAGCTACATTTGTCTGTTTTCATGAAGTCCTTTGACATTGTCAAAAACCGCTCGTATACCTTTAGCACAATTACCTGTGCCAGGTGTCAACAAAACTCCCTGAAACTTTTAGTACTGCAGCCAAAAGCAAACAAGAGAGATGTGCATAAACAAAATCACAGTGATATGAAATCCAAACCAAACATACTGTAGTTGTTTTCAACAAAGAAGCCATTGAGAGTGACCTGCTTGAGGGGAATATCATTTATCTTCTACACTGTTACTGAATCAACAAGTCCTCAAGTTGAAAATGTAAACCAAACATCATTTAGAATCATAAGAAATCAGAATTTTTTTTTTAATAATAGTTGGTTTGACGGTTTAGATTTGCTACACTCTTAAAAGTAAATAAATTAAGAGCCTTTAACATAAATGGAATCTTTCTGTTGCATAAAAGGTTCTTTGTGTAAGAAGGTTCTTCAGATCTTCACACTAAAAGCTGGAATACTTCACGACTTTTAAAATCTGAACAGATTTTAAAACACTGGGCATCATACACTTTAAGACTTTGTAATAGTCACAGAGGAAAACTGGCCATCATACACTAAACGATTGAGGATCACACACTACCAGACTTTAAAGTTGTTCCGATCACAACAAACTCACGCAGAAACATGCGCCTTGTTGCTAGGAGATGCGTGACAAATGAAAACAGTATGTGTTCTAAAATTGGCTGAAAATATTAAACATGTTTGATCTCCTCTGACTGGATGGAATCATAGTCTGAAGCTAAAAAATCAAGTCTGTGACCATCATACACTACACGATTTTCTATGAAATCTGTCAACTCAAATCTGCAGACTGGCTCTGACTTTTGGCAACTATAGCGTCAACTTCTCCAGACAGAAAAACGGCGGAAAATCGGGGCAAAAATCGTGTAGTACAGGTGTATCTCAATAAATTAGAATGTCATGGAAAAGTTCATTTATTTCAGTAATTCAACTCAAATTGTGAAACTCGTGTATTAAATAAATTCAGTGCACACAGACTGAAGTAGTTTAAGTCTTTGGTTCTTTTAATTGTGATGATTTTGGCTCACATTTAACAAAAACCCACCAATTCACTATCTCAACAAATTAGAATATGGTAACATGCCAATCAGCTAATCAACTCAAAACACCTGCAAAGGTTTCCTGAGCCTTCAAAATGGTCTCTCAGTTTGGTTC